>NW_004524642.1:6638981-6643743 GCF_000260255.1 Octodon degus
AAAAAAAAATTATGCTACTAAATATTTAATTTTTAACCTTCATTTTTACACTATAATAAAATAAAAACTAAAAAGCAAATCTCTTTGCTTAGGGATGTCAATGAAATTAATCTACTTTCACTTAAACATTTTACATAAATCAACAGGAGCTGTCCTCATTATATAGAAAAACAGTTTGTAACCATGTAGTTTGCTATTGTATCATACGGCTACTTTAGAAAGCTTTAGGCTTTTAGAAAACTTAGGCAGAAAACCCTAAAATTGTTTATAGAAATGCTCTCTCCTCTGTCGCTCGTACTATTAACAACTACTGCTATTATACAAATTGGTTTTAAATAATGAATTAACCCTGATAGAAAAATCATTAATTAAAGGCCACTTTTTACCGTAGTTTGACTTCTTTTTATAAAAGTGTGTGATTATTGGCAAATTCATAATAGCTTTATTATCCACCGTTATAGGACTACAGTGGACAGTTTCAGGGCCGTCTGTTTGGCTCTTCTTCCAAAATGTTTCATCCAGATGATGTACAGTTGGAACCAGATATAGATTCCTATTTATATACACTTATAAATAGGTATGCACTTTGATACATTTATAATAGCCTTTCAGACTGACTTCTTCATTCATTTAAATGATTTTAAATTTTCACTATGTATTTTTTTGTGTTGATCATTTTCTTTCATCACAGAGTAATATTCCATCATATGGGAAAACCACAGTGTATTACATCTATACTCAATTATTTTTGTTCTCCTATTTCTCTATTATGCATAAAGCTGGAATCATGCTGTAGGTTTCTGTGAGGACCTCAGTCTTCACTTTTTTTTCAATACTGAATAATGTGATTGCCAAATTGTGTAGCAAGTTAATGTTTAGCTCCTTAAGCCAGAGAGATTTTTTCCACTGGGCCGAACTATTTTTCATGCAATGAAAATGCATGTTGTGCCTCACCGTAATTTTCAAGTTTGTGATGATATGCACTATTGAAAAATTTTATATGCTTATTTGCTATCTGTTTGTCCTCTCTGGTGAAATATCTATTCAAGTCATTTGCTCAATTTTCATTGGATCGTTGAATTGAAGAATTATTGTCTTATATTTGGATAAAGGCGATTATCAGAGACATGTTCTAGAAATATTTTCTGTGCTTGTCCTTTCTTCACATTTGTGAAATAAATATTACAATGGATTTTAAAAATCTGATAGCCAATGTTATAGGTTAGAATAAATATGTCTTACGAGAAAATGCCCTTAAAAAGATATGTGTTTGGACTAGGTAAATAATCTACATAAAGTCCTGCTTCACTGTTTTCTAGACTATTCCTGAGATTCCCAAAATCAGAGATGCCTTATTCATTTTTCTAGTAGGTTGAAACAAGTAGCATGGAATAGTGGTTTTGAAATGTGTTGACCAGTAACAGCATTCCATGATCAAATATACAGATTTATTTAATCAAGCCAAAGAACTAAATAACTTGAAACCAAAGAACACACCAAAATGAGGAGAGTACCCAGAATGATAAATGTGAGAAATAATTACATTTACATGATTGTATTTATAGAATATATACCTCCTAGATTTCATCACCTTTAACTTGGCTCATTTTCCTTATTTTTTCCCTGAACTAAACAATTAAAAAGTAACAACAGCTATTCATCTTTATCCGCCTACTAAAACAACAACAACAACAACAACAACAACAAAAACCCCCAAATTTGGCCAATAAACCTAAAACTAATATTCTAACTTGAGGTACCCTTTCTAGGGCTTCAGAAAAGAAATAGACTTCACTGACTTAGGAGTTTTTGCTTCAATTTTCCCACACCTGAACTTTATTTTCTTTGTCTTTTAAGCACCTACTATTTGATTTCTACTTGATTTTCTCTATAGATAAATATATTCTCTACATCTCTATAATGTTTAGAAATCAAGTAGCAGTGGAAATCTTAAAAGGCAGTATATCAGTACCACAGTGGATTTTCACAGTAGAACATGCCCTGCATGGGAATAAAGAAAACTGTGGCAAATTTGAAAAAAAATAATACATATGCAACATGGACATAAAATTATCCCAACTTTTTAAGGTTTATCACATTTTGTTGAAATTCAAATGGTTGAATCCTCATTAACAATATTTTTTAATGTGACTCTATGGGAAAATCAAGTGTTTGAAGTGTCAATTAAGGTAAAACTACCAAAATGATAGTACTGATGAGCTCTAACTCAGTGACTAATATTCTCGTGAAAGGAGCTGAGAAGGACACAGGAAAAACATTAGACAAGGAGTGACTGCGAGCGAGCACACAGTGACAAGGGACCACGTGCAGCACAAGGGCACTATCTCAGGCAAGAAAGGAGGCCACCTTTCTTGGACTTCTAGATTCCAACATGGTTAAAAAAAAAGTATTTCTATAAAAACATGTACTTCATTACTGTGGCTCTAGAAAATTTATATATCACTCTACAGTGTTCATCCTGTTGCAATTTCTAGGCAATAAAAAGCATTAAAGGGATGCTACTCTATAGATTACTTTTTAAGAAGCAAACAAAAATCTCAACTCTTTATTTAAAATGTTTTTGAAATGGTACAGAGTGTTTCATTCTCTCAATTTCCCTCATATGTACAGTATGTGACAGATAATTTTGTTGTTAATGAGATGTAAAAAATAAAGAACAGCGGCAGAAAGGGCTTCTGAAGCATTTGATAGAGACGCTCCTTTCTCTGCACCTGCTTACTTAAGCTTTTTAAGCACAAGCCTATTTGTTTCATAACTGGATAATGACTTAATTTGAAGGCGTTAGCAATTTCACACCATCTAAGCATAAGGTGAATACTAAGTAAAATCACTAATCTAATATCCTCACATAGGTCACTTTTATTACCTATAATGGAACAATGAGATGAAGTTACACTTTCAAATTCAAATACTTGATTACTTGCACTAATGGAGGGAATAAGAACCATGGATAATCTGAGAAAGTGTCATTTAGGCTTAGCTATTGAATAGGTTTTGTATTTTCAGGCTTTTGTGTGTTATACTACAGGAATCCATATTTATCCAAATAATTTCATTATTTCACATTTGAACATATATCCAAATTCTGAAGTTTAACACTATATCTTTGAGTCAAAGATTCTTCATAAGAAATTTTTTGTCTAAATTAAAGCTGTGTTTTTAAATGGCATACCTACTCCCTTAGCATCCTTCCAATGGAGCATGCTGGAGCCAGGGTGGCGAGATCTCCCCTCTAGATGTTTATTCTTTAATCACTGCTGGTGCCAGCCAGTCAATTTCACAGCATTAATGTTACTGATTGTGGTTTTAATACTGAAAAGTCATTATTTACAAGGACTAAAATGTCTTTCTCATCAGTTACATTGCAGAGATTAGCTTACAGATTAGTTCTTGATGCTACAGAATAATGAAGCCATTGTTTGTAAGAAGATAGCATACAGGACTAGTCAGCAACAGCGCTAAAGATATAGGACAGCGATGAATCATTCTTCCAACAAACACAGCATTTGGTTGTAGAACGAACTTAGCTCAGTGTCAATATCATTCCACAGAGCATGCGTTGCAATGAATAGAGCCACCTATCGATAAATGGCCTGCAAAGGGCCTCACACCACACTTGATAAAAAGACAAACTTTACCGAAGGTCAATTTCTACTTCATATGATTGAGTACTGATAAACCAACTACAACATATGTTTATTTCTATTAAAGTAGTAACAGTTATTGAGTACCCAGGATGCCAGAATTGCATGAATATAAGGAAAGAAAGGGTCAGCCTGATGACTCAGCAGATTAAAGCACCTGCTTAGGCAGCGCACAGTGGCCAGGGTTTGAGCCCGTGTACCATGCTGATCCTGCCCACAGGACACGCTGAGTTGGCGTCTAAGACTGGGCATGGTGGCACGTGCCTGTAATCCCAGCACTCGGGAAGCTGAAAATAGGAGAATCACTATGAGTCTGATCTATCTAGTGAGACCTGGTAGACCCAGTAGATCCTGTCTAAAAAAAAAAAAAAAAAAAAAAAACCAAAGAAAGAAAAGCATCTTTGTCTTATAATACCTATAGTTCAGAATAAACATAATAAACATAATGGTCCCCCAAATTGAACAGCAGTCCTCAATAGGAAAATACTGTATATATTTGAAATATCTATAGAAAATGTCTTTAATTAAGATTCTACTAAGACGTGATAAATAGACGTGTGTGTGTATGTTGGGCCCTGAAGTTATGATAACAAATTTACCCAGTCTAGCTAGATCATAGCAGTAAATAACAGCACTGTCGATAACAGCCAGGCACAATCCAAGTCAGAGTAGTCTGAACAAAATGTAGATGAAGCATGTGCCATATTTTTCCAGGTTCCCCAAGAAGCAAATTCCAAGACCGCACTTAACAGACGTACGACATCTGTTAATGGGAATGCATGGTTTCTTCAAAGAGGTGAGAAGCAACAGAAGGAAAACCTGAGACTGGTGACAAGTAATGCCCTGAGTTAAGAGAAAAGGAGAGGAAGAGGCTTGCGGGGAACTGTGTCCAGACGCAGTCAACCCCCAGAGCCTCTCTCCAAGCCATCTCGCACGCCTTAGGTCAGAGACAGGCGTCTTCTCCAAAACAGCCTGCTTTAACATCCCTGGCTTCTGTAGCCGTTGATTGAAAGCAGCCAGCAAAAGTGCAGGTCTCCACATCAGACACAGTGATGGATTTCTCAAGCGACGATTTGCATCACAGGCCGCTTAATTCC
>NW_004524642.1:6643948-6666504 GCF_000260255.1 Octodon degus
ACATTTCCCCCATTCACTTAATTGTGTTGATTTTCCAGTTTTCCAGTTACATTTTCTTCCCGGGCTGCATGAAGATTCTGTAGTACGCTCCCAGCACAGTTTCAAACAGTGATAATATTTTAGATATCTAAATGTTTCTAAACATCAATTAGTCCACCCCATTCATGTTGCAAATGAGCTAAATTAGGTTATGAGAAATTTCAAGACTGCTTAAGTCATTTACAAAATTAGACAGTTATCTTTGAGTGCAGATACTGTAACTGATGTACATCTTTTCTTTCATTCTCCCTTTACTTGGGTTTTCTTTTCCTTATATGTAATGATTTATATTCATAATAGCCTTAGAAACAAGCTTGTCATACTCTTCTTAAAGTTACAAAAAAAAAAAAAAACTATTAGCCATAAATCCACAGCTCAATGCCTAGTACTTTTCAGTTTTGAGAATTTTACAAGTGTTCCCTCACCTGAGTTTTTCTTTGCTTTGGTTTTGTTTGTTTCTCTATTCAAACAACATAGTTTAAGAAATTACTGGGAGATGGAAGTTTAAATGTTGGCAACTGGCTTTATTTTTATATTGCATGGCCAATACAACTAATTATGAACACATGTAGTCTCTCAAATTAAATTTCAACTGTATGAGCAGAGCAATTTTTAAATTAATTATATTGAGAAACAAATAGCAATGGGACAGTTTCAAAACCAATTAGTAGGACAGTTTCAATAAATAATATATTGCATATAGTCTTCATAGTGGTTACTCGTAGTACAAGATGCAGATAAGATATCCTGTCCAAAAACTTTTAGTACGAATCTTTCTTCTCATTGCATTGAGAGAAAGTAGCTGTGTATCTAGTCTATTTTGCATATACAGATACAAAATGGCCTGTCATTTCTATCCTCTCTTTTTATTCAGTTTTGTCAGAGATAGGTATTCCATTGCCATTAAAATACTGTAGGTATGTGAATTAAGTAAAATAATCCAATATACTCTAGTAGTCCATAATAGTAGTGGGTTATCTGCATGACTGGCAATGTCAGAAGTTGTTGACTTCAGCCTTTTACAGCTCAGCATATTAATATGGCTTCACTTTTTGTACCTTGTTTTTATACTTTTTTATTGGATGATTAAGACCAAGATAAAGCAAGACTTATGTAACAAGAAATGTAACTTTTGTTTTTGACAAGGTCAGTCAAATCCCCTCAGGATTTATCCTGAAACCCTGTACCGCAGTTTGTAGATCCTTTGTCAGTGTCAACCATGTGGATGAGTCATGGTCATTGCTTGACCAATTGAACAGAGCAGATTTAAGGAGATCCATTTTCTCTTCCTCATGTCAGTCATGCTTCAGATAGTAGTCTTAGAGAGCCATGAACACAGACAATCACATGAAAGCTCCGTGGCTAAATCATCATGGGTGTTAAAATCGGGAATGTTGTACAGCACAATTTAATAGATTCCTGTCTGAGTGTGTGGAAAAGCTCAGCGGGTTAAAGTGCCTGCAAGCAGGTGCAGGGGCCAGGGGTTCAATCCCTGGGCCTGCTGTGTGGGCCCCGCTGCTAGGGTGTGCTGAGACTGCAATTGAGACTGGGCATGGTGGCGCACACCTGTAATCCCAGCACTTGGGAGACTGTAAACAGGTGGATCATTACGATTCTGATCTGGTAGTGAGACCCTGAACACACACACACACACACACACACACACACACACACACACACACACACATATATTCCATCATTAGGAACAAATTTACTCCTTAAATTCACAGACCATCAGTATGTGTCATCAAAATTTGTCGCCACAAGTCTGGAGACAGTCTCCTCTGATTATCCAGTCATACATTTCCCTGTAATGTTTGAGGAAGGTTGATTTGTCCCTCTAAGACATAAACAATGACAAAGCATTCTTATTCTAAATAGTGATGAATTTTAAGAAATTCTATTTCACTATTGAATTTCCAAGTAATTGTATCCAATAATCTTAGTTCTTTCTTGGCTATCAAGAAACTCAAGTTTACAGTATCTATCTCAAGGTTAATATGTTCAATCTTTTATTTTTAAAAAGTTATTTATTTATTTATTTGCCCCAGGGTCTTGTTACGTAGTTCAGACTTGTCCTGATCCTGCTGTCTCAGCCTCCCCAGGTGTGCACCACCATGCCTGGTTTGGGTGGCTGGCACAGAGCGCCTGGGGTTCCAGGGCCGGCAATACGTGCAGTACTGGGTATCGAACCCGTGTCCTGGAGCATGCCAGGCATATGATTAGACTACCAAGCTACCTCCCAGCCTCTCAACCTGCTAAAATTTTGTCTTAAATTTAAGCTTTTCAGTAACCCTGGTTATTTTTCTGAAAATAGTTTAGATTCTTTCACTGTTCTGATCATTGTCTTATAGTTCCCAACTTTTCTCAAAATGCAGGATGAGTGACAAATACAATAGCTTCAACACCACTAAAGCAGTAGCCTTTATAATAATACCACTTATTTTTCTTATAATGACCAGTAACACTGAAGAAAATTCTAAACTTAAAACTTCAACGTTCAAATTGTCAAAGACCAAACTATTTTCCACTACTTGAACAGTACATTTGACTTTAAAGAGCAAAACATAAAAAAGATTGAGATTGCACTTCGCATTTAAATGTGTTGCCATTGACAGACCGTGTCCCATTTAGACAGTGGTGTAGAGTGTAGTGTGTGTTGTCTTTATCTGTGTTCTCAGGAAACATGTCACCAAATTTCCTCCAAAACGTAATGTCCTATCAGAGACCACATTATGAATATCATCATCAAAATTGAAACTAATTGGCATTTTTTTTCTCAGTTGAAACCTCAGAAACTAAAAACTACCTAGAAATTGCCTGAAGCCTATTGGCAATAAAGTAAAAAAAAAAAAAAAAATGAGTATTTTGCTAGGAAACTTATGTAGCTTTCTAGTGTATTTCAAAGGTGCAGAAAATAAGTACGTACCTTAAAGGCTACTAATTAAAATCTGTGACTGCGGAAAAATAATCCAGTGCTGATTGTATGAATCTCTGATACAACAGTTAATATTTCAAGCTGGTAATACTATTCCATATACACACTCATTTATTCAAAAACTCTATGAAGCTTAAGATAAATTGAAAAGAATCAATGTGTCTCAAATTGGAAGTAGCTGTATTACCATAATATCATGTCTCTCTCTCCATTGTAATCCCAGCTACTAAAATGTTCTTGGCCAAGGTTCTCTTTCTTTAACTGTCAAGTACATAATGCTTTTCAAATGGAAAATACTTTCTTTATAGAGGTGAGGTTGTGAAACAGTAGTTGTTTTGGTATCATGCAGGTTATAAGAATATTTTTTAAAAATCAATATGAAGGTCACTATGTAGTATATAACCAATTTTATTCACTTTTTTGACTAATGACTACAATTTTCTTTCACAGTAGCATAACAGGGAAATGTAGTTGCTTTTAAGGCTTTATTCACTGTATTAGCTTTCTTTGAAATATATGCTGAAAGAAGATACCAGGGTTTTTATATAAAAATAATGTATATTTAGGTAGCTGATGGTTACTTTTAAAGTGACAGTTAACTTAAATTACTGTTGGTAGTGAGCCGACACGGCTAGAGAAATTCTAGTTTGAACTGAGCAGTTTTGAAGTGAGCACCTTAGGTTACAGCAAGGGGCAGTATATTTTTGGAGTTTATTTCTTAGGGCATTAATTTACTTGTATCTGAGCCTTGTGACTTGTTAAATTTTATTCAGTAAGTAGGTAAATAAAAAACAAAACAAAGCAAATAATCTCTCACATTGGAAGACACTGTATGTGATGAACATGTGTGTTATTTCCGTGTATGTGATGGAGAATACTCCTCTTCTGCACAACCTATATCATCTTACTGTTCTCACTAGTAATCTAAGTGCTGTCCTACATTCTCTGAAGCCCATGTTTTTCTCTTTCAAACTCCTGTTGGGGTACATCCTCAAGGTTTGTACAAAAGAACCTTGTATTTTATAGAACTATCTCCATGATTAGGCAGTCATCACTTTTAGATTTAAAAGAATATTTTTCAAATCAAATTGGTAGGACAGTTTCAATAATCAACACATTGCATACTCTCTTCCTAGTGGTTATTTGCTGTCATTGCTATTTGTTTCTCAATAAAATTATGGGGGAAAAAAGAAAAAGAAATAAAGCCATGTTGTTATGTTGAGCTGTAAGGGACTCAGGTCAGCAACTTCTGACATTGCCAGTCATGTGGAAGACCCAATAATATTATGGACTACGGGACTCTTTTGGAATATTTTGCTGAGTTCACACACCTATAATATTTAAATGATGGAACTAAACAAGAAAAGGGGATATAGATGAATGACCATTTTGTATCTGTGTATTCAGAATGATTAGGATAGATATATAGCTACATTCTTTTAATTCAAGGGATTTGTTCAAATAGTGTTTGTAAATAGGATATCATGTCTGCATCTTGTACAACAAATAACCAATAAGGAGGCAGTATGCAACGTGCTAATTACTGGAACTGTCCTACCAATTTGATTTGAAACTGTCTCATTGCTATCTATTTCTCAGTAAAATTATGGAAAAAAAGATTTTTTTTTGGTAAATTTTAAGTAGATACTTTTTGGTAAGACTGACTATATTAGTCAGTGGCAGTAACTTGGCTATCAGTAATAATTCAAAGTACCTATCCTTACTCAAAGAGTAGATATTTAGAATTATTGTCATATATTATAATATATAATTATTGTTATATAACATATATTATATATACATTACATATCTGAACTCGAAATGTCTTTAGCCATCTTAGTTTGATACTAGTACATCTGATTATCTCGAAGGTTAGCCTGTAGCATTAAGAGGCTAAAGTGTGATGATGTAATTTAACTACCTGGTTGGTGTCCTCAGTTATTAAGAACCTAGAAATGCGAGAGCTCACTGCTCCAGAAATGTTGAACCATAGCTTGGTTCCTTGCCTGTGCATTACAATCTTTATTACCATTTTCAAAAGTGTGCAGTTTCAACTGATGTTCTTTTTCATCTCCGAGCTATTTTTGTGTTGCTCTACCAGTGGATTTGGCTAAGCTTGGAATATGATTCACTTTCAACTGACAAAATATCCGTATCAAGCTAGCACACAATTACCACTTTTACATTATTTTTGAAAGTAATACATCTCAACTTGCATAATCTATTGCTCAATTCCTTAAACCAGTTCTTGTATAACAAATAAAATGCATTCCTTTGACCGCCAAATGACTAAATGCACAAACTAAGAAATAAATTTCAAGCAACATATGCTTGTGAGGTAACATTTTAAATGTTTGATTGATAGATGTACAAAGCATGGCTAATTTCCAAATACTCAGCTTCTTCAAAGAGAACATAAACACCCATCATTTAAATAACATAAATGTTTAAGTAAGTGTAACATGTTTTATTAGATTCAACTGCTCATCTAAAATGCAACAGCTCAGCAGCATAAGGCAAGAACAAGGCCCCAAATTTGGTCTCTGAGATGAAAAAAATAAAACTTAAAAAAAAAAAAGTAACAACATTCTATGACCCTTGCACTTCATTTTTTCATCTTCCATTATATGTTTCATAGTAATTAATTACTAATATTAATTTATCTAAAATCTTAAGAAATAAGACCTTTTATAATTTTGAATTACATTCATAAGGAGACAGATAACACTAAGTGGACATAAATAATTTTCTCAAAGAGTATTATATATCTGTGTTAGGGTTTGAAATAACTGCTAACAGATTGTTACTCTAAAGCACTAAAATACTTTCCTACAGGGAAAAGCTATTTGTTTCTAAAGAAAATTTCCACTCTTTTGATTGATAACTTGAGGTGAATTGGTAGCAATAATTTCTAAAACAATTTCACTTTCAATTGTAAATTATAATATATTTTAGGTTGTAATGAATGTTGTGTGTATGGATTAAATTATGCTTAATCCTGAAGAGCAAATATCCTTTGTCTCTCAATGTTGCATGAATTTATGATCTTAATTCTATATTAGTATTAATGAAGTTTGCTAGACATCAATTATGAGTTTACTCAAATAAGCACTTGTAAACAATTCCCTATGACCTACCTGGTTTAAAACTTTATAAATTCTCTAACTTTCCATGAAAAAAATCTCTTAAATCTATATGAAATATATTTTAAATTGAGTACATTGATACATCTTACCATTATTAAATATTTTATTATATGTATTGTATTGTCAATTAAATAGCTGATATATATTTGAGGAATACTGAATGATCTAATATAATTCATAAAAATCCACCTAAATCTAAAGCAAATATTTCTAATTATATCAATATTTTTACTATTTCATTTCACCCTTTTATAGAAAGACAATTCACTAAGTATAGATGTTACTCATCAGAATATCTATGCATTATGTAATGGCAACATAATTAAAAGTACACAAATACATGTATTCATTGTCCAAATGCTAAGAGTACAAAACTTGGGTGCCCAAAGTTCAACCAACCCAAACGGCTATCCATATAAATAATTGACTTATGATTGATTCATTCTTGCGACTTATTATTGCCAAAGCCTCTCATTTTTTTCACATCTTGTAAAACAGAGTTTTATCAATTTTAAACATTTCTTATATTTCTTTCAAATTTCTGTTTTCTTCTAGATCCATGAATTTTGGAGTAAGTGAGCCTTTCATTTCACTTGTCATCCACCCAGACCCCGGTGACCGCGTTACTTGCACAGAACGACCTGAAGCCACGAGCTAGTGCCCGCCGATCATCTATGTATGACGTGGGACAGCACAATGCTGATGCTATGCTAATGTATGACTTCGGTCTATTTTCAGATTAATGAGAAAAGAGTGTAGTTTGCAACATATTTCAACTAATTTTTCTGTATAAGTGACTGAATTAATCAAATCTTTAAGATGAGTAAAAATAATGAATTCAATTAGGACTCCTTATGCTCCATTTATAGACAGCATACATATTTCAATGTGAGGAGAGGTGAAGGGAGGTAAAATTATCACATTTTCAAAATTATCTCATGTGGGGCTGGAGAGATAGCCCAGCAGACTAAAGCACCTGTTTAAACAAGCTTAGGCAGGCGCAGGGGACTGAGGTCTGATCCCCAGGACCACACGCCATGCAAGGTCAGCCCTCAGGGCGGACTAAGCTGGCCAAAAAACCAAAACCAAAACCAAAACCAAACAAACAAACAAAACCCCTCATTAATTCTTTCCAAATAAGGGACAGGGAGATAGCTTACTAGAATAAGCACCTGCCTAGCAAGCACAGGGTCCTGAGTTCAATTCCCAGTACCACACACACATACACACACATACACACACACACACACACACACACACACACACACACACACACACACAAACAAAAAAAAGTTTTCCAACTAAAAGTTGAAAGACAACCTTTAAGATATTTAAGCACATATATAGAAAAACTTGGCTTCTTGAGAATCCTCATTTTCTTGTATTAAAGTTTACTGGCACAATTTAGGTGTACATAATGATCATATTCATCATAAGAAACCTCTACCTGCATGTGATGTACCAGGGTTCCTTTTTGTTTCCTTTTGGTCTTGGGAACTCGGTTTAACCTATCAGTTAGATTACTTACTCTATAAAATAGATAAAATACCCTCCTCACAGAACTTTTTTTGGGAAAAATAAATGCTCTCAAATATTTAACAAAGTGCTTGCCTAAGTATTTTATTAAATTTTTCCTTCCTTTCCCAAAATGAACCAATATATTTAAGAAACAGTACACTTGAGAAGTCTAAAACTGTAGAGCTTGGGCCAGGAGTATAGCCCAGTGGCACTGTGCCGGCCTGGCATGCATAAGGTTTTGAGTTTTAGTCCTAGCACAAAAAAAAAAAAAAAAAAAAAAAAAAAAAAAAAAGAAGAAAAATAAATGCCACATAAAATTGTAGATCTTCAATATCATTTTGGAGAAAAAAAAATATGATGTTTTCAAGAATATCTGACCAAGTCCATAGTATTTTGGAGGGAAAAAGTCAAAGCATCTTTATTTTCTTTAAACCCAATCATTTAAAAGGAGCTCTGTATTCATGAACAGTTTCTAAAATGAAAGCATTCCATTTCTTTTCTGTGTTCACAAGGTTCAGAAAGCTTAATCCATTTAATATGTTCAAGATCCAAAAGCTTATTTTAAAATTCATGATGTAAATATGTAGCACAGGTTTAGGAGGTGCCAGGTGAATGCTAGGGAGTGCTCTCTCTGATTGGGAACATCATTTCTTATCTGGAGTGACATCAGGTGACACCCTTGAATGTTATTTTTAAATCACTGGAAATGCTTGCTGTTCCAACTGCACCAGCACCTGGAGAAATACGCAGCTGAAGGGACTTGGCAATTTTAAAATAAGTGAATCACAGATTATTTTTAATTTCAATTTCAAATGCTATAATCACCTGTATTTAATATTAGCCATATTTAGACAAGCTGCCTGTCTCCATTTAAGTGCGTCCTCTTACCTCTGTCATTCCTCAAGTCAACATTTAAGTGCTTTCTTTCAGTATGTCGATGCATCTTCTTCCATGGCTGAATTCTCTTTAGAACTGTCACTAGTTGTATATGTATATGTATTTCTTATTAAATGACCAAAATATTCATCCCCCACCAACTCTCTTTTTCTCAGGTCACCTGGTGAACAAAACTTTGCATTGTTCACTATTTTATTTTTTTTCCTAGACACCTACGTTATTAAAGTTGCTCTCCTTTCCCTTATGCTGAGTCTTTACTAAGTCATACACCTTTCAGTATTGCTATACCTTTTGTATAGTCAAACCAATGTGCTTTTATAAAAATACAACTATTACCATCCCATGAAGTGGTATTAAAGTAAGATAACACTAAAATAATAAATCTGATCTATGAACCTAGCTAGAATGTGCAAAACCCACTCACATATGACAGGAAAATTCCAAACAAGCATATTAGTCATGTGGAAGGGACAAATAAAGTCACTCTCTCTTGAATGCAAATCTTTAGAATCTTTGAATGAAATTTGAGTTATCAGCCGGGTTTAAATATAAATATACACCAGCCCCACCCCCAGGCACACAGAGCCGACCACCAAATCAGGGTGTGGTGGTGCGCGCCTGGAACCCCAGCACTGGGGAGGCTGAAAACAGGAGAATCACTAGGGGCCAAGCTGCATAGTGAGACCCTGTACGAACGACATAGACAAATGAATGAATGAATAAATAAAAAAAATAAATAAATGAAATGCACTGCACTGGATATTGTCAGTGAGGCAAACAGAAAAATGGACTCATCCTAGTCGCTTGTACTGTAATGTAGGAATTGTTTGTGTATCTAAACTAACAGTGGTTAATGATTTTCTACTAGCTTTATTATTCCATTTGCAGAGAAGGGAAAAAGTTGATTTTCTTACTGATTTACTCAAAAAAGTTCTAAGAAATAGAGTTTAAATTGTCATATTGAGATTACAGTTACTACAAAAAAACCCAGTTGTTTTTCAATTTAAACCAGGTTTGATTTAAAACAACGCCAGTTAGGGCCGGGGAGATGGCTCAGTGAAATAAGTGCTTCTCTGGCAAGCGCAAGGGCCTGAGTTCAATCTCTTGTTCCACCAAAAAATAAATAAATAAATGAATAAATAAATAAATATAAATAAATAAATAAAACAAAGCCAGTTAGATTTCTGATTGTGAAGAGACCCTATTTCAAGCCCCTAAACAAACATAAACCTTAATTTTTTTATCTTGTAAAAACAGTACTCACCATTTTTTAAAATCTTGACATGAAACTAGTACATAAAATTATTTTGGGCTAGAATATTTGAGTAGATTCTGGATTTTAAATCCTCAAGAAGTGATGACTGCTAAAGGATAGTAGCTAAATCTGAATGCTTTAGAAGATTGTACTATATGGCAGCTGAGAGACACTTGAGAAGGGATCTATATAAATAAACTATAGTACTTTACTAGAATAAATTATAGTTTTGTTAAAAAAATCAGTTACCAAAAATAAGTCGTAGAAATATATCTAAAACATACTGAGCAGATGAACTAAATAAGCAAGGATGGTACGTGCATTTATCTTGTTCTGAGAGATTTTGAACAGAATGGATTAATATCCTTGAAATAAATTTTATCTTTTAGAAAATAAATTACAATCACCACTTATTTTGATGATCAATTATGCATTTGTGTTAAAATTATTTGTTTGTTTTTGTATCTGGGATTGAACTCAGGACCTTGCACTTGCCAGACGGACTTTCGCCTCTGAACAATCTCTTTTTACTAATACTGCTGAAAAGAAAATTCATAAAAATTTAGCAAAAGACCTTGATGTTTTTAAGGTGATTTGATTTTATGATTTGACAAGTTAATATATCTAACTTCTAACATCAAATATTCCATTTTGACAGTAGAGGAAACCGGAATTATTAAAAAAAATATCATCAGTGAAAAAAGCAAACTGAACCTACGCAACAGATAACTACAAGTTCTCTTGACTTGTGTTCAGAACTCTGCTATTTACACCACGTTGGGGTAATTCCTACGTGTCATGTTTGCTCTTTTCATTTATCTTAGATTTTTATTTTAAATGAGTGTAATACTTTCTCAGAACAAAGTATTACATTGTGGGGATTAGAAGACACAATTATCACAGGAGAAGCTAAAGATGCTAAAAATTGTCCTGGGCTCAAGTATCAGAAGGTGACCCTGACTGGACCTTAAAGTTAGCCAGGTGCTATGACTTGTAATTCTAGCTTCACATCTTTTCTTTTTCAATTTCAAGGAGCTCATAAACATATGTCCCTGAAAATCAGGCTTTATGGTAGTATTTTGTTGCTTTCAAGTATTTTTGTAAGTAGTCTGTTTTATTCTATTACCATTATATTAAACACTACTTCTTTTCATTTTCTTTATCTATTTGATTTGTCATTCTAAAATGATGACATATATGGGTTTTACTATTTCTTTATTCAATAATTTAGTACTTCTATATTCAATGGAAATTTGTAACAAAATTTTTATGCTATAGAAGAAAAATGAAGAAGAAACTAACACAACGACTTCCGTAAAAATATTTATTCATAGTACTATATGGAAAACTTTAAGCTAGTTTTCATAAGCTATACTTAAAAATAACATTTCTATGAGGAAATATTCACATTATCTGTTAATTTAGTTATTTATTTGGCAATAAGTATTTTTTTCTAATTTACTTATTTTTTTTCTGTACCAGGGATCGACCTCAGACCTTATACTTGCCAGGCAAGCATTTGGCTATAAGTATTTTGAATTGCATAATTACTTTTTCATAAAGTTTATAAGCTATTTTCTGTCAGTTGCTTTAAATTTTATCCACTGAACATCCTCAAAACTTTTTGATAAATTATTTTGTATTTATTTTTAACTTTTTGAAGAATATTTTTTCACTTCTTATCCATTATACCAGCTATAATATCAAAATAAGAAAACGCATTATATAATATATATATATATATATATATATATATATATATATTATGGCATAATGGAAATTTTATTAATAACCCCACCTGAAAGTGGAGCGATAGTATGCCTATAAATGAATAAATGTGTCAAATATGTTATAGAGCATATTTTAGATATAGTTAAAAATTATGTTGATAGTTGTCAATAGGCTAAACGTGCTATGATAAAATACGTAATTTCCAGTTAATTGATTTTCACAATAATCCATTTAAAATTAACATCAAAGTATCACAGTAGTTTTACATCATATGATTATGTTTAAAATAATTAATATAAATAAAATTATGATCAATAAAGGACAGAAATTTTCATTAGAAATTTATAGGATATGCACTTGTTTTAAATGAAAATTGCTTGTGTGATTTACTCAAGATACTTAAGATTCCTAGAAGGCATAAGTGATAACAGTTTACGTACTTCTGTCTAACTCAAGTTGCAACAGGAAATTCAGTTACCGGAGATACCTGACAATATTGAACATTTTATGGATGCTTTTGCTTTAAAGAATCATCTTATGAAACAGGACTGTGGAAAAATTCAATGTAGTAAGTTGTATCCCACAAAGTAAGTGACTGTGAACCCTGCGTATTAGGCCTTCTACAAAGTTCTTTAGAGTCTAGTTTCTTCACTGCAGCAGTCTCCATATTTGACTTATTATGTTGGTTCATCACTACACATCTCATCACATGGTAGAAAGGTCAAAACTTATTTGTGGACTGACAACTCTAAAAAGATTTTCACGACCACGGTACTGTTACACGCAGTCAGAGGGAGGCTCCCCTCCTGCCCATATCCCTGAGCAAGCCTCACTGAATGAACTTTCACACCAACCAAAACTAGCTTTACAAGAGCTCCGGTCCATTCGCAAGTCTTCAATATCTGGTAAATATTAGCATTTGATATGCTTAGTAAATACATGTAAGTGCTTTTCCAGAAATAGATACTTTCTGGTCCAGGAAAGTAAAGGAAAAATGTCACTGATGTAGTCAATGAAACTGGTAATATCTCTTTCCTGCCCAAAATCCTATGTGCTTTTCCTCAACAAACCCACAAGACAGTCTTAATATTTTCTATTTTAATTATTGGAAACCTGAGTTTCCAAGAAGTTAGAGATTTGCCTCAGTTCAAACAGCACTGGATTGATCTTCAATCTGCATTGATCTTTGTGCTGATTTGATTTCCATTCAACCTGCATAGTACTTTAAAAATTAAAAAAAAAAAAAAGTAGGCAAACAGTTCATGAACAGAAATCAAACTGCACAGGAAATACTTGAAAAAAATTAACAACTGGGACCTCCTCTTACTGAGAAGCTTTTGCACATCAAAAGAAATTACCAACAGAGTGAAAAAACAACCCACAAATTTGGAAAAAGTCTTAACTAATAAGCACTCAGATAGAGCTCTTCCATCTACAATTTATAAAGAACTAAAAAACTTTAGGGCCCCAAAATTTAAAGACCCAATCCAAAAATGGGTATCTGAGATGAACACATGCTTCTCAAAGGAAGAAATATAAGAAGCAAATAAATACATGCAAAAATTCTCCACCTCACTAGCCATTCATAAAATACAGATTAAAACAACACTGAGATACCATCTCACCCCAGAAAGAATGGCTATCATAAAAAAAAGAAATCACCCAACAACAAATGTTGGAGAGGCTGTGGGGGAAAATGAGCCCTTCTCCACTGCTGGTGGGAATGTAGAGTGGTGCAACCGTTATGGAAATCAGTGTGGAGACTTCTCAAAAAACTAGGTCTGGAAATCCCATTCAATCCAGCTATGCTCATTTTGGGAATATTCCCAAAAGAACTGACAACATCATATTATAGTGATAAATGTGTGTCTATGTTTATAGCAGCACAATTCATGATGGCCAAATCTTGGAAACAACCAAAATGCCCATCACCTGGGGAATGGATGAAAAAGATGTGGAGTATTATGCAATGGAGAATTACCCAGCTATAAAGAAAAGTAATTTCAAAGCCTTTGTAAGAAAGTGGATGCAACTTCAAGCTATACTCATAAGTGAAATAAATCAGACCCACATGATATCATATTGTCTCCCTAGTGTAAGAACTCAAAAGAAGAAATAAAAATTGAAAGTATAACACAGTTAAATGGAGAGAACTTAAGGATCAAACAATGTAGGGAGAGAAAGGCAAGAAGCTAGGAAATATGGGAAGGGCAAAGCCACACACTTATATAAACAAGATAGTTAAGGTAATGGTCCTAAGAATTTCCATCAGATTTTTGGAACATCCATGGTTGTTGGAAAATAGCAGTTTCATTTAATACTTAAGGTATGTCATATTCACACAAATGGTGATGTTAAACTTAACGGCCTCTGCTATCGGATAGTAATATCAGTAAGCTTCTCTTTGATGTTTAACAACTAAAGTTTGCAGACCAAAAATTAGACAGCTAGATGGGTATACAGATAGCCAATATTAGGTCCTAGCCCTTCAAGGTCAGTGAGGACTCAGGACATAAGAGAACCTCTGCTGTGACATCATGTAAGTAAGTGGTGTCCCAAATTTTCTGATCAATGAGATTATGGGGCCACAGAGGAAAGTGATTGATGATGTAGAGTGTGCCTAAGGAGAGTCACCTAGAGAGAAAACATTCTCTCAGGCTTTCACAGAGAGCAAATTAGTCAATCAATTGCCATGATTCATCCACATGGCTGACACAGACGAAAGATCCACAAGGTGCTGTACATGGTTATAGGGTAAATCCTGAGGGGATGTGACTGACCTTGTCACATAGCAAAAGTTACATTTTTAGACCAGATTGGGCACACTCAGGGTGGTATGGCTGTAGAAAAAAGTTATATTTTTAGTTATATAGATCTTGCTTTAACTTGCTTTTAACCATCCAGCAGAAAAGTGTAACCATGAGGTATAAAAAGTAAAGCTACATTACTATTCTGAGCTGTAAAAGGCTCAAGTCAACATGTGCTGGTAACTCATTACTATTATGGACCATTGGAGTATATGAGGATATTTTGCTGAATTCAGGTACCTACAATATTTGTACTGGCATCAAGAATGAAAAGATCCTTCAAAGAGTTCTCCAAATACAGCTTCTCTAACAACAATGGGAACACCCATCTCTCACAAAACAAAACAACAAAGATGGATATAAAGAACCATTTTCTAGTGAAAAAAAAATCTATATGTATATACAAGATAGTTAATGCAAAAACATCTATATGTATATACAAGATAGATATACAGCTACTTTCTCTTAGTTCAGTGAGAAGAAAGATTTGTACTAATATTGTTTAAACAAGATATCATGTCCACATCTTGTCCTCTGAATAACTACTATGAAGACAACAATAGGCAATATAGTAATTATTATAACTGTCCCACTAACCCATTTTGAAACTATCTCATTGTTATTTCTCATTAAAATGAATAAAAAATTAAAAACATTAAATTAAATTAAAAAAAGAAAAAAGTGAAAGATCAAACAAATATTAAAGATGAATAAACTTCCCTAGTTTTCCAAATATATCTGATATCATCACAGATTACAGAAAGGCAAATAGTAGCCTCTTGCAAATACAGTTTGCACTCTGAGTTCAGCTTCAGGAATCTAAGGGGATGGAACTTTAAGGAAGATCCAGAGCTGCATAAGAAAGTGGAGAACGTGCATGATGCAGAGCACATAGTAATGTAACCGGAGGGGAAATAAAAAACAACAATTTTTGCTTAGCTCTGGGTTGTGATCTCAGGATGCTAGTGAATGCTTGGAATTAAATAATTCTATATATATATTCAATTATTTCCTATACAAAAATATACAATGGTAAAGTTTCGTCTATAAATTTAACATTATAAGAGTTAACAATAAAAAATAGAATGATTACAACATTAAAAAAAAAAAAGGCCAGCCGGATAGCTCAGTGGACTCAGCACTGCTTAGGCAGATGCAGGGACCAAGGTTCGATTCCCTGGGCATGTCATGTCAGCCCTGCCCCCAGGGCACGCTGAGATGGTGTTGAGACTGGACGCGGTGTCACATGCCTGTAATCCCAGAGCTGGGAAGCTGACAACCCGAGGATCAGTACAAGTCCGATCTGTGTAGTGAGACTCTGTATACCTCTGTATATCTGTATACTAAAAATACAATAAATAAATACATAAAAATAAAAAGATAAACCTGCATAGTAATTTAAAAATGAAAATAAGTACATCTAAATTCAACATCCATATGCCAATTTTTTTTTAGTATTTACTTGCTCTAAATATGCATGATGTGACATTATCTGCATAAGTGGTACATAAGTTTGAGAGATTTAAGATTTTAAGTATATTTTAACTGTTTCTTGTTTTTTTGTTTTGTTTTGAGGCTGTATCTTGCTATGTACTTGAGGCTGGCCTTGGACTCTCAGTGATCCTCCTGTGTCATCCTCTTGAGGGCTGGGATTGCAGAATATACTTCCATGCCTGGCCTCGAGAGCATAATATTTTAAAAGAAACAGTTGACAGGCCACTGTGTTAAACTACACTGATCCTTTTAGTTAATCATTTCTTTTTTCGAGTATTATGTCATGGGCCGGGAAGATGGCTCAGTAGAATAAATGTTTCCCTGGCAAGCGCAATGGCCTGAGTTCAATCCCTGAACTCAGCCAAAGGAAAAAAAAAGTATTATTTCAGTGTGTATATAGATTTGTACATATAACTATATCAATATATATATATGAAATAATTTGAACATGCTATTAATGATTACTATTAAAGTTATATTTTTTCCTTCACTGGATTTTAGCAGGTTAGGTGCAAGGAATTTTGTAATCTTTTTTCTTATTTGATCAATATATCTATATCCAGGTAGATTAAGCAGAAAATATAGTTTGATTTCTCTACCACATGTACAATATATTTGTAAATTCAGTTCTGCTGCAGTCAAAAACTAATTGGCATGACCTGGAAACTCCTAGACCTTTAGGTAAACAGGAAGATAAAAACTGTGCATTTACAGGCTTATAATTATCATATATAAAATACTGTGTCTTGAAACACAATCACTTGCTTTTGTTTCTGCTAGTTTCTAGGCATTTTTCTGCTTCTCTAATTTTCTGTTCCTCTTTTTCTCTCTCTCCTACATACAGATAGAATGAACCCAAAGACATTTTCTGAAACTTTCTCCCACCCAAGAAGGTGAGTTTTAAAAAGAAAAATCACAGAAATAATAGTTCTTATTAATACAACATAAATATAAGTAGGTATTCTCAACCATTGGTCACATGGATGAAGTGATTTTTATATGAAGCCCATTTTTATAACGTGATGAAAAGCATACAAGTTACTAGTGATACGTGTACGACAGTGTGGGTGATAAAGGACAGTGTTTTGTCATGGATCAGCAAGGAACAAAGGATGGAAAAACTGAAGAGGCGTCAAACCTACAAAGCGCTGCGCTGCCCGTAACTAAGCAAACACTAGCAACTGGAATGAACGAAGAGCAAAAATCATACCTAAACTGTATGTTGAAAAATATAAGTTAAATCGCCTCAAATGAAGAACAAAAGAAACAATGCATATAAGGTGTTACTTTCTGTAATTATTTGGTCTCATAAAATCTTTAGTATAAAACACAGAATTTTAAACAAAAATTGCTAATGAAAAATACAGAATTCATAGTTAAAAACTGGAAAGCAAAATGTTACACTACAAAGAAGGTGGAAACGCTTAGTTTTCTTTCCCATCTTGCAAGATGGTGGGTGAAAAAACTGAGAAGCCAGATGATAAAGAGAAGAAAACTGAAGCCAAGAAGGCTTCTGCGAGTGGGACTGGAGAAAAGGGTATGGTGAAGGCAAAAAAAATCCAAGAAGAGGCAGCCAAAATCCTGTACTGGTTGGAGGAATTCATAGATACTCCTCATCTGCTATGTATTCAGGTAAAGCTTTGTACAAGAGAAAGTACACAGCTGCTAAATCAAAGGTTGAGAAGAGAAAGAAGGAGAAAGTTCTTCCTACAATCACAAAACTGGTCGGTGGGGACAAGAATGGAGGTAGCCAGGTGATTAAGTTTCAAAAAATGACTAGATTCGAGGCTACTGAAGATGTGCCCTGAAAGCTCTTGAGCCACAGCAGGAAACTTTTCAGTCAGCATCTGAGGAAACTTCATGCTAGCATCACTCCCTGCACCATCACTATCATCCTCACCGGGCATCACACAGGCAAGAGTGTCTTCCTGAAGCAGTTGGCCAGTGGCTTGCTACTTGTGACTGGGCCTCTGACTTATTGTGTTCCTCTATGAAGAACACACCAGAAATTTGTCATTGCCACCTTTACAATACTTGATATCAGCAAAGTGAAAATCCCCAAACACCTCACTAACGCGTACTTCAAGAAGAAGCAGCTGCGGAAGCCCAGACAGCAGGAGGGCGAGATTTTTGACACTGAGAAAGAGAGATACCAGATTTCAGAGCAGCGCAAGGTGGGTCAGAAAGCTGTAAGAAAAAAAAACTCACAGATTTTAATAAAAATCAAAGCTGGTCCTCAGCTCTGGGGCTACCTGCAATCCATTTGTGCTCTGACAAATGGAATTTATCCTCATAAATTAGTGTCACAAATTTCTTACTAAGAACCTAATTAAATAACTAATAAATTTCAAAAAAAAAAGAAGTTGGAAGGGAGAATTTAATGTTGTTGATCTAATTAGAGTCTACTATTTCCGATTAAATAAGTATGAATGCACATTAAATGTACATGTGATCATCATTTGAATAATTAAAATATACATCATGAATCAATGACTTATTTTTAACTGAAATGCAAAATCACCTGTGGAAATTAAATATTTTTTATAGTTTGTCATATGATGTTAACCAAAAGGTTCTACTAGCGTGATTTATATCTGAATTTGAGTACTATATTTATGAAATATTGTTTGCTTGAATAAAAGCAATAATTTTCTTAAGATTACGATGTACACATGTGTAAGTTGTAAGAAGAAGAAGAAAAAGGTTATATCTGTGTAAGAAGTTTAAATAAATAAATAGTAATTGTCCCATTTAACATACACTAAAAGATATTCCGTTATTACTGATGATTTCATACCAACAGTTTGAAAGCATGGACTGATAAACAGATGACAGATGTTTATGTAAAAATATAGGAGAAACAAAGACACCCACACTCCTGATTAGAGTGGTAATTATAAATTATATTTATAAGTTGCAGTTTCTCTAAATCAAGTCAATTTGTGTGAATATAGGTGTTCTGAGAGTGACTATGTTCAGTGCACCATATGAATAGCTATCTGGGTAAGATCAGAAGAAAAGATTCCCTTACCTGCGCTCGGGTAAGTAAACAGAGAAAGCCAAGACCTCAGGGTAATACTTACAAAAGTCAGCCACGATAAATACTCACTGGGAAAATCTTTCTCAATAGTCCCATAGCCTAACCTGAATGCAAAATTCTCTTTTTGTTTTTTTAATGTATTTACTACAGAGTCTACATATTCTCAGTATGTAGATTGGACTTGTAGGGATCCTTCCTGCTTTTCAACCTCCCAAGCGCTGGGATTACGGGCATGCTCCCCCAAACCCAGTCTCAGTTACTATCGCAGCATGCCCCGGGGGCGGGGCCAGTAGAGCAGGCCCCGGATCAAGCCCCAGCCCCTGCGTCCGCCTAAGCACGTGCTTTAGTCTGCTGGCCTATCTTGCCGGCCTCAAAATTCTTTATAGTGTTTATGAATCTAAGTACTGTTTAGACAGCAACAGGCACTTGTGATATTGTAAACCATCTTGTAGCAGGTTTTAATTTTAAACATATAATTATCTTTTATATGTATATATTCTGCTAGAAACCAATATTAAAAACTAGTAAAATACAAGCAACAGAGTAAAAAGTAAACAGACAATTAGATAATCAGAATTAGAGTAGGACATTTAGACAGCGCCGAAGTAGATAGACAATTTTCTTGTGAAAATATTCATTTTTGAATGATTACTTGATTTCCAATTTTGAAGCGTCTCTAAAAAACTTTTGTCCAATGTTACTATCTATAGAAATTGAGGATACAACATAAGAAAAATATACTAGAGATTGAGTTCCAATTAATTATCTGTATATCCTTAATTTGCAAATCGGTAATAATCAAAACACTATATAAGTGCGAGTGTTTTGTCACATTGGGTGCTTATCTCTCAACCCCAGTGCCAAAGAGATCGATCGTTGACTACAAACACGCATAAAATTACCGGTGCATTGTCTTTCAAATGGTAAGCTGCGAGGTTACACTACCAGGTCAAGCTTCCATTTCAAGCTAAGTGTAACACAACAACAATTCCAGTAGTATTTATATAGCGTTTTCCTTTTTTTCTTCTAATTCTAACTAGGAAGAACTCTGTAATGGTGAGTCTATGACCATTTCTTTCATAATTGAGTAAATACATGTTCCATGCATGAGATACTCAATACATGTGGTTGTACCGTCCTGTGACTTACACACAAACTGGTACAATCGTTACTAGTTAACTAAGTGGATGAATGTTTCTGACACCGGTAACTCACAATGCCAGTCTTGGCAGAGAACACTCTCTCAAGAAGCAAAGAATGCCTTACTGCACATGCCTTAATTTCACTGCTATCTTCTGAATCATTTATCCAATAATAAATACTTTGCCATTTTTATTAGCAGAGAATTAAAGCAAGATGGTTCTTGCCCAAATTGAACATACAATTTAGCAAGAAATAATCACTTGATTCTTTTAAAGCCTTGTGATATAATTAGGACAACTATTTTTAGCAGCAATGTATAGATTTGGTGCACAAAATTTAGAGATATTTAAATGACTTTTCCAGATGAAAACTGATAGGTGTCAAGATCTTCTAAGAATAGTGTACTTTTCACTCGCAGATCTTGTGTATTTGTCATGTCCATCAACCACTAATACAAGCCTTTCTAGGACCCAAAATAGAAATAGAAATCAGGATGACCATTTATATTTTCTAGAATTAATAAACCTATGTAATAATTAATAAACCTATCTATAAATCTCTAAGATTTTTATGAACTCTTCTCTTCGCAAAGATTAATAAAATCAAACCACTCCCCTGATGGAGTGTTAGTTTAAAATATAAGATGCTTCTAGGTTGCAGGACAGTATTTGACTATATTTAGAGACATAATTCATTGCAAACTGTGACGGAACAGATACAAGAAAGCAGTAGTCACTGCGTTTGCAAATTCTGCTTATAGTGAGCATGAAAACTGTAATTTATTTTTATTTTTGTTAGCATGGAAGAAAATCTTATACATGCTGTTTGCCCATAATAGTCACCTCCTTAGGCCACCTCATACTTTTGGCATTCGTTTTAAATCACGTTCGATAGCAACGCATTGAAAATGAAGGCAAGCTGTCATAAGGCAAGCTGGAAGCAGACACAGCTTGGCAATTAGAATTCTCCAGCATATTCACCAATCTCAATATTCAGGAATTGCAAATCATTAATAAGGAAACCACCTGCTGGGGCCACTCTAACCCAGCATAAAGATTTGCCAATATGCATAGCTGGGAGTTTCAGATTGATTTTTTTTTAATCCAAGGAAAATCAAAATTCATTATGGCATGGATTGAGATATTTTATTAATTTTAAAAATAAAAATAAAATTCCTCACTGAGCTTCAAATATCATTATAGTTGTAGTTAACATGGCAATTACTTCATCGTATTGAGATGATTTTCAGACTTTTTTACATCCTATTAAGTATCAAATAGTTCACTATAATAGATGATGAGATTGCATTTATTTTTTTCTATTTCACATATTTTTAAAAAATTCACATCTGTTATTGGAAGTGGAAAACGCAAAGCCTCAGTTTTGCGTGAGGACATCAGTTATTGCTCAGGTTATTATTTTAAACATACGTGTCAACTTACAGGTTGCTTTGCTGAAGCTTTCAAGCTGAATTTTATGGCAGCTAGATACTCACCTCAGTTCTACTGGCCCTTCTTGAGTCAACTATCAAATGTGTGTATCCCGGTGTTTGCACACGGGGGTGAGCATGTGTGTGTGTGTGTGTTACTTATTTTCATGGTTTATGTATGTTGTCAAAATGTACTCCCACTTAGGAGATGACTGACGAGTCCTGGCCGGGAGTCAAACACTGACAAATTGCCATTTCCTGGCTCCTGATGAAGCTTTGGGCACCGAAGCCCGCCACGCACTTTGTGGATTACAGAGCTGAGCTTCGCTCAGTACGCGTGCAGAAGGTCACCAGGACTGTTAGGGCAAGCGTGCAGTCCAGTCTGCACATAGCTGGAGTCGAGAGCTCACAGAAGCCAGGTGTTCACCAAGCAGGCCTCAGAGAACCTCTGGGTTCCCTAAGCTGTATCCGGAGGTGGGCCTGAAAAGACCCAGAAGGATAGGGTTTGGTTTTCCATAACTTTAACAAACATGAAGTAAAGTGCTTCAAGAAATCTATGGCATAAGCTTCCTTAGCTGAAGTAAATTAAGTAACTTAACATGATACAGTCCAGACAAGCAATTCACCTCTAATTTGAGCTCCATGTTTATCGGCATAAGCAATCATTTCTTTATGTTGCCTCCTGGTGTGTTTGAGCATGAGCACTTCCTTTAAATACATGCAACACCTTCAATGCTTTTGGCAATAAATGCATGCTTTAGTATATTTTCCGCTGTACCCTAGAATTTGTATTCCATCAGCATTACTAGTAAAACTTGTTAAAAATGCATAATGTGGTAATCACCTGTCCTCTAGGTATTTTACTTATGTTTGGGGATTGCAAGGCAAGCAATCCATAAAAGGGGGTCTGGAATGCAGGGTCTGGGCCTCTCACTGGCTTGCGATATGACCCCTTGCTCCTGTACGTCCTTCAGCCAGTGCAGGGTATTCTGCCAACAGTTGTCCTCTCCAGAGACAGGACAGTGGGGCCATGCCACGCCAGACCTCGTGATCCCTCAATTGTAATGCAGATAAAACTCCCTTCCTTCCTTCCTTCCTTCCTTCCTTCCTTCCTTCCTT
>NW_004524642.1:6666866-6670746 GCF_000260255.1 Octodon degus
TCTTTCTTTCTTTCTTTCTTTCTTCTTTCTCTTTCTTTCCTTTTTTTTCTTGTTGGGAATACCCCCAGTGGCTGAAAGCAAGCCTTCACAATGGGCTAATTCTCTGTCTACTTCTTATTTTTCATTTTGAGACAGGGTGTCTCTACATTGTTAAATTTCTCATCCTACACCCAAACTTATAAGCTATCATGTTCTTAACACCAACCCTGTAGGAAGTTAAATCTCCTAGTTATATCCTGTCTACAGGTGCCTGTCAGTCTGTTCCTTAAAACACATGATCAAAATCAAAATTCTCTTTATAAATTCTATAAGCTTTTCATACTTTACAGTAATCTTCACTTTTTTATTTTTGTATTTTAGGGAAGGGTCTACAGGGTGTTCAGTCTCTCTACTAGATCAGACTTGTAGTGATCTGCCTTTTACAGCCTCCCAAAAGCTGGGATTACAGATGCACACCATCATGCCCAATCTCAACTGCTGCTCAGTGTGCCCCGGGGGCTGGGCCAGCACAGCAGGCCCAGGGATTGAACACCCAGCCCCTGTGCTTGCTTGTATGTGCTTTAATCTGCTGAGCTATTTGGATGGAAGGGTAATCTTCACTTTCATATCACTTATTTTTAAACTTTTGACATACATTTTCACATATCATCCTCCTTGGGTTTCCCTCCTATGCATCTCCTTCTTGCCCCATGTAGCTCACTGGGGAACACTGAGCACACGCCAGATACCATGGCCGCCTTATAACGACTAAGGGACAGTGAGCTCTGTGATTACCTGAGTAACAGTGAAAAACTGAAACCAAAATGATGTCTGCCTAGTACATCTTTATTGTAACATCAACATGAGGTACAGATTTCCACTACCGAGCAAAAGAGGAAGATAAGTGCTGTGCTTGCCAAATAATCAGATTACAAAGGATTTTTATTCAAATGTTGAGGAAGAAGCATTAGAATTTCCCAGCAAAGAACTTCAGAGCAGGAAAATTAAATTCTGTGCCTGCTAATTGTACCATTTTACTATATCGTAAATTTGATTTGATAGGCCTCTAAATTTTGCTTTCTTTTGTCAATGTGATGTCTTTTTTCCTAACTTATAAGTTGTCAATACAGATATCATTTTACAAGAAAAAATGTCTTTTCACCTGAACAATTGAGTTTGGGAGACACTTTGACAACTAAATCAATTAAAATTTATGTGGTTAACAGCAAAATAACATAGCTACTTCATATTATTAATCACTATTCAGAGGGAGTGATTCTGTAATGTGAATTTTATGACCTTGCTCTTGCAGTCTGTTATAGTTTGGGTCTAGCTGTCTCCCAAAAGCTTCATGCATTCATGGGGCAGACCTCTAGACTCTGTGACTAATTCATGATCCATTGCTGGGATTATGGGTGTGAGTGCTGTTGGGATTATCAGTGTGAATGCAGCTGGGATTGTGGGTGTGAGTGCTACACCCAGCCTGGGACAGACAGTCTGAATTGCAACATAAAGAAGACCGACTTGCTTTCTGTTGCCACTGCTCCTCCCTTTTTATTAAAATAATTTGGGAGGAGCAGAGAGATAGGGAGGCCGGGGAGATGGCTCAGTGGAATAAGTGCTTCCCTGGCGAGAAAAGGACCTGAGTTGAATCCCTGGTTCAGAAAAAAAAAAAAAAAAAAAAAAATTGGTACAGGGTCTCACTACACAGTTCGGACTCATAGCAATCCTCCTGTCTACAGTCACTCCCCAGACTACAGGCATGCACCACCACGCTGGACTCCATCACCAGCTCAGCATGCCCTGGGGGCAGGGGGCCGGTGGGATATGTGGTCTGACAGATCTAACCCCAGTGCCTGTGCTCTGCCTAAGCAGGTGCTTAGTCTGCTGAGCTATCTCACTGGCACCTGCTCTTCCCTTTTTGCTCTTGCTGTTTTGCTGTTTTCCACCCCCATGGACTGCTGTCCTCTGCCATGTGCCACCCTGCCTCAGACACAGCTGAGTATGGACTGAAACCTCCACAAAGTGTTTGCTAAGTAAACCTTTCCTTCCTTAATTTTGGGTGGTGGGTACTTTGTCCCAGCAAGGAAAGAAAAGTAACCAAAATACAGCCCTTCCAGCAATGACAAGATCTGAACTAGTGCAGCCTAAGCACATTCTAGAATTAACAAAAACAATGTCTCCAACCGCTGGTATCTAAAGAAACCAGACCATCATTGCTGCTAAGTTCCCAGTGTGGAATAATGACACGGAACCCAACTAATTACACAGGACATTGATGCATCCATTCCTTAATCCAACATCTATATCTATGGGGGAATAAAACAGACAAAACCCATGCCACAATAGTGTTTAGAATCACAGTTTCATGTTTGTATCAGGCACTTGATTGTGATTGTGATGGAAATCTGCAGCAGACTTCATGGGGATAAATTCCGACTTCTAGGAAACTTGCACAATTTATTTACATCTCAAATTTCACACCTAAAAGAATTATATCAGTGTTCTAGTCAAAGCATTGTAGTAAAGATTACACACATTGACGTTAGTAAAACAATTGTACTACCTCTGGCACATAGCAAAAGCTAAAAGTTAGCTGCAGCTCCATTTCACAAAGAATATTTCAAAAATAAACATTAGTGGCTGGGGAGATGGCTCAGTAGAATAAGCGCTTGCCTGACACGCACAAGGGCCTGAGTTCAATCCCTGGTTCTGCCAAAACAAAACAACAACAAAAAAAATTGCATTAATTGTAAAAGTGTGTTACTCATATTTGATAAGTCAAAAATAAATTCTATGAACAAAAGAAAATATAAAAAGGAGTGAAACTTTGGCTATGTCATATTTAAGCTAAATAATAGGTAATAATAGACAAGCATAACTTTGCATAGATAATAATTTTACAGAGATAATTATTAACCTGCTGGCCCACATTTGTTCCTAGGACTTACATGCAATATTTTGCAAAGTGAATATCATCCATATATACTGATTTTATACTAATTTACTTTACACATTTCCCCCTTAAAAATAAGACTTTGAAACAAAAAGTTGCAATATATTGTATCTCTTTAAATATCTGTATGTTCATTCTTAAAAGATAAAATTAAGTGAGCACAAGGGATTTTATATGTAGTTGACTAATTAATTGGTGCAGTTACCAATCTCATTCCATTTATTAAGAAAAGTATGAGAACAATAAATCCTAGTTCATCAGGGGAAATTACAAATTACAGAAGGTGCTAAGAAATAATACTCACTCCATCCTATAAGCTGAGGACAGCAGCATATACAAAACCCATTCCCTTGTTAAATTAGGTGATTCCAACCTGACGTATATTAATTTGCTCAGTAGTCTCCGATTACCTCTTGTTCCACTCTATTCCCTGTCATCTCTAAAAATGTCCTGCTCAAAATCATCACCTTCCCTTTAAATCTCTGTAGGCAATGATTTGGAGAGAGTTTTGGGAATACTATAATGCCACAAGTAAATTATACTTATTAATTTCCTTGATTCAGTTTAAGTCCAACTGTCACACAGCTGTGATTTTTTATAATGTGGCATACTTGTTTGCATAAAGTCAACAGTATCAATACCAAAAAATGAGTGTGTCTACTAAGTTTTACATTAAATATTAATGAGAAGATGTGGTCATAAAAGTTTCACTGTTTGGACACAGATATTTTGAAGGACAAAACCCCACAAAATCTAACTATTATGATGGACTGACATGGCCACAAAAAGGAGAAAAGATTACTACATTTAAAAGAAAATAGACATAACCTACTGACAGCTGGTAGTGGTAGGTAGAGTCCAAAATGACCTATAGTGATCCTTGTACTATAGACAGCTAAGTCAGACAGAAAAGAACATGCAGACATCATAAAAATAGAAGAAAGA
>NW_004524642.1:6671852-6672167 GCF_000260255.1 Octodon degus
CCACTATGAAGAATATATGCAATGTGTTAATTATTGAAATTGTCCTAACAATTTGGTTTGAAACTGTCTCATTGCTATTTGTTTCTAATAAAATTATGGAAATAAATAAATAAATAAATTGTTAAAAAATTTATAAAGAAGGAAGGAAGGAAGGAAGGAAGGAAGGAAGGAAGGAAGGAAGAGATGCAATGGTCAGGCCAATGTACCTTCCTAATGATGAGCAGTAACTTGGAATTATACTATAATTAGCACCAGCTGGTTCAGGAGGTTAGTAAAGGTATCTCTGTGTGTGTGTGTGTGTGTGTGTGTGTGTGT
>NW_004524642.1:6672272-6704075 GCF_000260255.1 Octodon degus
CTCCTCTTTTTACTTTTTTCCCTCCATTTTGAGACAATATCTTACTGAATTACTAAATTGCCCAGAATAGACTTCAACTTGATATGCTCCTGTCTCAGGCTCTCAAACACTGGAATTTCATGCCGGAATTTTGCCTTTGAGGGAAAACAGCTGCACTCTCTGTGTGAATCAGCCGGGGAGACATTAAGTGGAAGGGGGCCGATACTGCACCTGTAGACAGCAAACATCAAGGCCCTGATGCCTGTGAATGGCCAGATAGGCAGCATGGACAGAGGCCCGACTGTGACAGAGCCCTGGCTGCGCAGTCTTAGTGTTCGTCGTGAGTCCCTTCCATGACAGCAGCCCACTTGGGGCTGCTCAAGTCTGCCTGGTTCCTGACTCACAAAACTATGCGTAATGTATGTTTGTTGTTTCAAAGAGATGGCCACTGATTCTACTTACCACTAAATTTTGTATTTAGGAATATTAGTGTATTTTCTGGTAAATACCAAGATTCAATGAAAGAAAGTAATGTCTGATACATTTTGTACATTGTTAACATAAGAACATAAATGGACATTATTCATTCTGTTCTCTTAATGAAGATAATAGAAATTTCTATAAAATGAGTTGCTGATAATTTCAATTATCTAAAAAGTGCTTCAAATCCCTACTTTACTTTCAATTATTGGACATGAAAAGTTATTCACTTATCAATTTTTTAAAAAGTAAAACAAACTTATGAAATGGAAAGTTGATACCAAATCCCCCGGATCTGTCAAGTAAAACAGCTCCGTTTCAGTTCACAGGAAATCAGATGCATGGAATGTATTCTACGTGGTTTCACTTACACTTAGGTCCATAAGTTGGAATTGGTGAGAATGTATGTATTATTAATGACTTATTTTCTACATCACCAAGTGCAAACTTCACAAACCTTGTCTATTTGCTTTGCATTTTTAGGTTGCTTGGTTAAAAGATATATCAAGGCTTTTCCACGCTTAGAAAAAGATAGCAATATGTAACCCTGTGATAATACTACCCTTTGAACTAGACCACAATGATTTATATGAGCAGCATATTTATAGGCCTGCTAATATGAAATGTACCTCATGCGAGCTATCTAACAACATAATAAATACATGTGTATGTATGTGCATGTTGTAAACAATTGTTAAATAGATAATACAGAGTAAATTTGTAAACAGTGACTATATGTAATTATCATTTTTGTTTTAGCAAATATTTTTTATGTTTTACAAGGGGCCAAGAGCCCACTCTTGAAATTGATGTTTGATAGACATATACATTTTTGTGATTTCCTATATATACGTTGTGGAAAGCTTAACTGATATGTTTTAAAACTGCTTATAAATACACATTATTTTACATAAAATCAAGAAAAAATAATCTGCTAAATATGACACATAAAAAGTAACTTTGTAAACTGTCAGAATTACATGTTTTTTGACCTGTCACTCAAATTACATGGCAGAAAAATTTCATTTATAAAATTCATTTATCAATCAATGCTTTAACTTAATTGCTCAACCTATAAATTTATTCTTAAGGCATGAAAATTCTAAGCACGGAGGTGTGTGGATGTTTTCTAAAAACTTTTAAGCTATTAAGCCTAAGATAATAACTACAACTTCCATTCATTTATTTATAAGATAAAGAACAGTCTCAAGTTCCAATACACAAGAAATTGTAAGTGGTTCACACATTCAGATGTGTTGAACGTGAAACCATACACATTAGCAATAACATAATTAAGGGCCAGAGAGATAGCTCAACGGCAAGAGTACTTGTCTAGAAAGCACAAGGTCCTGGGTTTGATCCTGGGTACCAGAGGGGGGGAAAAACACAAAGAAAAATAACATAATTAGGAAACAGAGATAGCTCAGTGGAGGGACCAGAGTTCAATACCTGATACCACATGTTCTGTCAGCCCACCCCAGGCGCACTAAGCCGGCCACTAAGACCTGGGCGTGGTGGCACAGGCCTGTAATCACAGCATTGGAGTGGCTCAAACAGGAGGTTCACTACAAGTCTGAGCTACATCTGAGACCCTATACCAAGTATAGAAAAGATTCAAGAAATAACATAATAACCTTAACTATTTCTAACAGTATTTCAAGAAAACCTCAAGATATGAAGTGTTTCGATGACATGTTTACATTAGGGAAACTATTTATATACATTTATTATTATTATTATTTTGCTACCTGGAATTGAACTCAGGACTTTGTGCTTGCCGGGCAGGCACTTATGTTGCTGAGCTATCTTCCTAGCCCAACCTAATTTTTACATAATCTATCTAATTTGATATTTCTAAGACCCCAAGGATTATAAAAGAAATGCTAGAAAAGCAATATTATGTATTTAAACTCAAAAAATATAGAAAATTTAAAATTTACCTAAACAGTTTAAAATAATCAGAGCTAAAATAGTAGTAGCAGAGGTCCCTAAAACACAGATGTGTTAAAGCTTGTTATGAAGTTTTATAAATCTTGAAATGCTACTGTGCTATCAAAGACAGGCTGCCTATGTTAAAAACAACCTGCTGTGGATTCTGTATGACTTTTCACAATGTAAGCCTTCCGGGCAACAACTACTTCCCTAATTATGCAGTATAAATTCCCTATGTCATGGTGTTTAAAGATTAAATAATATATATGAAGACCCTAGTTCAATGCCTGAAGTGTAACTGTTTATTTATTTATTTATTTATTTATTTTTGTCCTTTTGAGATAGGTTTGTCCTGTTGTTCAGTCTGGACTTGAACTCACTTGGTACCCTAGACAAGTCTTGAACTCACAGTGACCCTCCTTCCTCGGCCTCCTGAGCGCTGGGATTATGGGCATGCACTACCAGTAACTGATTATTCTTAAAACAATAATAAATAATTCATTTTACAAGGACAGCAAAACAATTTAGGGGCAATCTTTTAATAAATATGAACAAAAGAACACTGAAGTTTTTTTTCAGGAATATTAAAGTAATGCCAGCTCAAACTCAAAATTATATATAAATTTTTTTTAAGGAAGTGGTCTGTGTGTCATTACTTATCTGATCAACAGCACCTCGGTCTTAAATTCTAAGACATTTAGCAGTTAAGTTCTTTATTTTATTTTTCTTCCAAAATCAGGTTTGTGATCAGGAAGAGCATTTCGCTCTCACAGTAGAAGACAATTAAATTACAGGTTATTTCTTAGACACTGGAGTTGAGATCATGCCAGAGGATTCGTCTCATTTCCTGTCCTTAAAGGAAAGAAAGAAAATAACATTACTAATGAATTTAAAGCTGTACTACACGTCAAGAGCTGCTCTCTGTTCTAGTTTACAAATACAGATGTCTGTAATGTGCCGCGACGATATTCCCCCGAACAGGAACGAAACGCCTGCGCCGTGGCAGGCTTAGCGCGGCCGGCCGGCCGCCTCACTGCGCCAGGACCTCCCGGCACGTCCCGAGCAGCGCGCAGGCCAGGCGAAACTGACACGGCCTCGTTTTCTAAAAGCTCTAAAATACCTTCCATGGTGGAAGAATAATCAATTACTCAATTCAATTCAACAAATATTTATTAAGCATTCACTCACTTCTCTTTTATCTCCCCTTGTGGGCTGCCGGTTTTAAGAGCGGCTGAAGAAGCAAAATGACTCCCATTTATTAAAGACTTTTATTTTAAAGATTCTTAAGTGCAGTTCACAGCTCTTCAGCTCCTCTTACCAACTCCTCAGAGGCTCCATTGTAGAGGAAATTCATGTTCTGTCATACAGAAAGAAGAATAATGTGTTCCTTTTCCATTTTGTCAAGAAAATATCAGCATTATAGCTAGGCGAAGGGTGTGCAGAGTAGACGTGATGTGGCTGGTGTGCGTCACTCTACATTACTACTCATGTATATATTCATTTCAACAGAAATCAATGCAAGTTTGGCTTATGTTTCAATGGTAAGCAGCATCTGGACTACATATTGAAAGGAAAAGGAAAGAGTATGTTCTGTGGACTTGTAGTGATCCTCCTATTTCCAGTCTCCCCAGAGCTGGGATTATAGGCCTGTGCCACCATGCCTGGCCTCGGTGGCCGGCTCAGTGCACCTCTGGGTGGGGCTGATGCAGCATGTCATGTTGGGGACTGAACCCCATCCTTGCACTTGCCTAAGCAGGTACTTAGTCCACTGAGCTAGCTCGTTGGCCCGCTTTTATTTTCAATAAGGACCAAAACATTTTTTCCAATCTTTCAAAGTACAAGGGACCACCTGTTCAGGGCACCCTTCCTGTCCCTCTCTTGGACAGGAGCTTTCTTTCCCCCAGTAAATATATTCTGCTCTAAAAAATAAAAAGTATGGAGAGAGTAGTTAGATAGCAATCTTAAAATAAATACTCCTTCTTTGGATCAATGGATAGACAATTCTAATAACGGTGCATTCATCGACTCCACAATGAAAATCCATTTTCAGCAGCATGGCATTACAGCTTTGCCCAATCTGGTTTGAACTACATTTTCAGTTCCCAGGAGCTTGGAAGGATTTCTTTTATGTGGTTTTTATAGAGCAAGGTCTGTTTTATACTATAATCTTTGTGCTACATCTCAAGTCCTTTTAGAAAAGTATTATTTTCCTAATATATATATTTTTTTCTTCATGTTGATTTCATTTGCATGCCCAACACTATGATTTGTGTACAGTGGAGAGTTAGCAGGCATTTAACTTACAAAAATAATAAAGAAACTCAAGCTTGAATATTTTTATCACAAGAACAAAATACAGAAATAAAATACTGGGTCATTTATGAATCCTAAAGATAATCAATAGTTAATGAAGTGAGCCAGCCAAATAGCTCAGCTGACCAATGCACCTGCTTAGGCAGAGTGCAACAGCTGAGGTTCAATCCTATAGCCCTGCGGCCAGGGTGAGCTGAGAAGGTGACCGAGACTGGGTGTGGTGGCACACCTGTAATCCCAGCACTTGGGAGGCTGAGAACAGGAGGATGACTACAAGTCCAATCTATGTAGTGAGACCCTGTAGACCATGTATTAAATACATTAAATAAATAAATAAATAAATAAATATCCTAAATATCTTCACCAACCACTATTTTCTTAACTATTATGAAACATATTCACAAGTTTAATGAAGTAACTCCTGCATTAAAAGTAAATGTTTTGGAGTCGGGATGATGGCTCAGTGGAATAAGGGCTTCCCTGGCAAGCACAAGGGCTTGAGTTCAATCCCTGGTTCTGCCAAATAAATAGATAGATAGATAGATAGATAGATAGATAGATAGATAGATAGAGTAAATGTTTCGTAAGCACATCAACTTTTTTTTCATTTCTCATTGTCATCAACTTCTGTGTGGTCTGGCTGCCACACGCACATTTTAAGACAATCTTGTTTCTTTTTGCTGTGACCTGCTTCTCATTGAACACTTGAGCTCTCTGATCCCCTCCTTACTTGGGTTTTTCTTTTCTGCAGACCTGCAGTTTGTTTCCACAAGAACCCTTTCCCTGAATTACATCCCCAGCCCATTTCTTCACTTATTTATTTATTTAGTATTCTGAGAAAATGTCTCATGACACGACAGGCAGGATTGGAACTTGCAGTCCTCCCCATCTTCCCCAGAGGCTGGGATTACACCATAATCCCTTCCTTTTTGTGTAAATCTTATCCTGTTGTGTGTCATTTAAACACCTAAGTTATCTAACCACATTGATCTTTTATTTTCATTACTTTTGCAGAAAGCATAGATTTTTTTTAAAGCACAGAATTTTAGCAACTATTCATATTCATAAAGAGTTTGCCTTTACTTTTTTCCACAAGCCTGTTCCCACTAAGTCAAAGCTTACCCAATAAACTTCACTCCGTCTCATCATTCTCTCCTGAATCATCACAGATGCAACAAAAAGAAAACATTTCCTACTTTCTCATGTTGGAGACGCACCCTGCAAACTGGGCCTCACACTGCAGAGGTTGAAATGTTTGAAATTGAAGGTAATAATATTAATAAGTAAATACATATTTACATAAGTATAGATTGAATTACTATACTCAAATCATGCACAAAATAGCCTCTAAATAAAACAGCTGTGTTCGCTGAGAGAGCTTTGTGGAGGCCTGCATCAGCACGGAACAAGCAGGCCAGGTGTGGAAGCCGCTATTTCTTTCAGTACTCGGCTGCACAATACGAAGAAACGGAACATGCTTTTGCTGTGAAATTGGTAATAAATTTGAAGAGGACATTTTGCTTTCACACCCTCTTATAGGACATTTCAGGATAGCCGTTACAAAGAACAATAGAATGTATTATATAAACAAGTTTTATTTTTATCTTCACTGATATCATAATCACATGCAGCGCTCGCTTATGACAGTGACTTTTCATGGGAACTATAAGACTACTTACTGTTCAGAAGGCGCCTCTCAGATGCACAACCACACTTGGCAGAACTTTAGCCTCTAATGCCTTAATCCTTCTTCACCACCACTGATGCAATCTCTGCAAAGCTAAGTATTAATTTGAGAGTATCATGTTGTTCACATCGTCTGGAGAAGAGGGTTCCGAGTGCCTTCTGCGTAAACTGCAGCTATACATATCAGACTTTTAAAGCCATACTTGTACAGCACTTTGCATAATATAATTATATTCTCTTACACAGGGGTGAATGACAGTGTTTAAACAGAAGACAGTAAAATTAATATAAAATAATTTTCTTCTAAATAGTGATAGAATACTTGCTTGCATGAGGGAAAGATTAATTTCCATTGTAAATTAATACTAAAAAATGGCTGGAAAATAATTAGAATTGTTAAAGCACTTTAAAAAGGTACTTTAATCTGTTATTTAAATTTTTATCTTGAAATAAATTTAGATTTGTACAAAGTGGTAAATGTCCCATAGAGGGACACATCTACCCTTTACACAGTTAGCTCTAAGGGGCGTCTTCAAAATGATAGTGCAATTTAAACAATTATATTTTCTCAATGAATTTGATATAAAATTTATATTTACTTAACAGACCTCTTCAGTACAATTCCTTATTTTTTGTCTTTGACTATTTTTAAGATATTGATTGTGTGTATCATTTAAGATGTCCCTCAGTGTAGGAATGGCATTTTCTTATAATTATACTGAGCTATGGCTTATATGGAGCACTATTATAGAGGTGAAATTGCTTTGTTATTATGATAAGATTCTCCATACCATAGTAGCTTATTGTGTTTAATTAAGAAAATATTTGGGAAATCGCTCAACTTTACAATTGTCAGTTTTCCCACTCCACGCTCTGCTAGAAAGGAGTGTTCAAATCTGGCCCTCGCTAGAAAGAATGGAAGCAAGCTCCTTCTCCTGGAGAAAAGCATCAAGGGGCGTGGGACATGTCAAAATTAGGAGATTAGTAATAAAGTTTTAAGGGAGAGTTTTATAAGGGAGAGTTTAAATATACATACAACATTAAAATACACTCATAATTCCAGTAATTTTACTTATATCTGTTTTCAAATAACTCTTACATCGTACTCAAACAAGATGTATGTGTTCCATGACCAATTATTTAATGTATAAAGCATGTTTAATAAAAATGTTATATAGAAACTATACAGATTGTAATTTTTCTCTGAGACGCACTGATTTGTAGGACCTCCTCAGCCTGAGGCCTGTAGAATGTGTGCAGTGATCTGAGGCAGTGCTAACATGCGCGTGCTCTTAGTGCTCCATAAACATTTATGGGATTACAAAGGTGAACAATATTTGTCAATATTTAAATGATGGAGGCTGGACTTATAAAACTCATGCTAACGTTCTGTGAAGTGAAAAAGATCACGCACACATAGATGCTAACTGGTCACTGTAGTACTGAATTGAATGTATGAACGTTTAATTACATATGCAAATAATAACTTGCATTATATTTTAGATATAGTATACATTCGCTCCTAACTTTTGGTACCAATTTGGAGCCAATTTTGAATTTCTTCAAAAACTATCTTCAAAAGACTTTAAAACATTGTGATGAAATATTTGTTAATTCAATTATTTCGTAGTACCACCTTAATTTATTAACAAGCATTAAATAACATGACAGCTGAAAAAAAAGGGGGGGCAGCCAAATAGCTCAGCGGATTACAGCGCCTGTAAAGAGGTGCAGGTGCCGGGAATTTGATCCCTGTCCTGCCACGCTGGCCCACCCCCGGGGGCACATGGGACTGCAACTGAGACTGGGTGTGGTGGCCTGCCTATAATTCCAACTCTTGGGATCTGTAAACAAGCAGATCACTGTGAGTCTGATCTAGTAGTGAGACCTTGAACACCTTGTAGACCCTTCCCTAAAATACAAAAAAAGAAAAAAAGAAATGACAGAAAAGTTACAGAGGAAGATTATAAAGAAAGCTTTTCATTTTAGATTGATCTTAGCTTGATATTATTTAAAAATTTATTTTTTGGGTTGGTAAGATGGCACAGTGGTCTAAAGCACCTACTTACAACAAGCTTAGCAAAGCACAGGGACCACGGTTCAATCCCCCAGCACCACATGCCAGCCAGCCCCGCCCCCTGGTGGGCTGAGCTGGCCACACACACACACACACACACACACACACACACACACACACATAAATAAATAAAATTTTAAAAAATAAAAGTTTATTTTGTACTCTAAGTAGAAAAAAAGGAAATCAAATTAAATAAAACATTCACTCATTTGTATATTATTTTCACTCATTTGTATATTATTTTCTACTAATTTCATATATCGCTCAGAAAGAATAATATAAATTATATCGCTTACTCAAGTTTTTGGATCAACTGAAAGTCAGAGAACTTTAAAGTGATAATGAAAATGATAAAAATAAGTAATCAACTAAGTGCCTGCTCAGACAAGAGGAGGGACCGGGGTTCAATCCCCTGGTCCACATGCGGTGCCAGCCTTACCCCCGCGTGTTGAACCAACAACAGAGTCCTGGCATGGAGGCGCACCTGTCACCCCAGCGCTTGGGAGGCTGAAAACAAGAGGATCACTTAGAGTCCAAGTTGTGTTGTGAGAACCCGTACAAAATACATAAATTCAAAAGAAAAAATAGTGGAAAATGTCTAATATATGGAGAAGACATCCATATACCCACAATTTGTATTGTAATACTGTATTTTTAAACTATGTCCACACATTAGCAATAATGACTAAATTATCAGGAAAACTAACATACTGCTTCATTTCATGTACTCATGTGTCATGTACTATATTTTAATCCTGTGTGTTACATTATTAAAATAATTTTCTGATAAGTAAAACATGTTATTTTATATTTGTCCAATTGTTAATATCAAAACTTAAATAAATTTGAATCTGAATATTTTAAAATAATTTTGAAAGACATAAATATATTATGAATATGCAAACATAAGTTTAAATTTGGGGGAGTAATACAATGCTAACACAAATTTTTTCTTAATTGATTTCCCAAAATTTTCATACTACATTTGTAGTATCTAATAATTTTTCTCAGCACTGGGAGTTTGTACATGCATGCAAAATTAGTTTTGGTTTCGAGACACAGTATCATAATTTGATTTATGCACACAATCTGTCATAACTAAATCAAGATATATTAACATTTACACCTCAAACATTTATTATTTCTCCATGTTGGGAAATTGTGGACTGCTTTGTTCGTTTGTTTGTTTCTGGTGCCAAGGACAAAATCCAGGGCTTCTCCCTTTGTAGGAAAGCGTTGTATCCCGGAGCCAAATCTCCAGCCCCTCCTTTCCTCTAGCTACTTTAAAATATAGTATTTATTATTGTAGGCTATAGTTTCCTTATTGTGTTACAGAACATTAAATTCTGCCTGCCAACTGTGCTCTGATAACCTTTACGTACACTGTTTCTTCATTCTGTCCCTCTTTCCAGATCTTCGCTGGTCTATAATGATCACTGTTCTACATGAACAACTGTTTTACCTTCTACAAATGAGAACAGGTAGTATTTGCATTTCTGTTGTTTCTTATTTCATTTGTTTCATCCATGCTGCCATAAATGAAAGAATTTTTTCCATTTTGATGGCTGTCCATTATTCTGTTGCATATATCATATATTTATCAAATGGCCTTTTAATAGGCACCTTCATTGAATCTATGTCTGTGTACATTATTGTGAATAATGTTTCAATAAACAGATATTGAGGCAATATTTTGATGTAGTGGCTTTACTCATTAGGATGCATACTAAGAAATTAGATCTCTAGATGTTAGCTGCTTTCTGTTCTGTTTTTTGTTGTTGTTGTTGTGTTTTTAGGAACCTGAATTGTCTTTTCCACAACATCTGTAATAACTTACATTACTTCCAGCAGTACATACATTTCCATTTCTCTGCCGCTTAAACAGTATTTTGCCGAAAATATAACTTAAACGCACAAGGCAGCTCTGTCCAACCCATCGATGACATCTTAACTCCATCTACTGCAGCAATGGGTACTAAAGTACTTCCCCGAGGGTGGTTTTGTACATTACTGTTTTTCAGACAGAATAACTAGAAAATGTAAGATGATTGTCTTTATTTACGAGTTATAATAGATAGACAAATATTGACATCCACTCCATGGAAACAGGAAAGGCATCTGAGGAAGAAGCATCAGAGGAATCCGGGGTAGGAAGAAGGGAGGGTAAAAAAGATCAATACATGATGATATATGTGCATGTGTATGTATATGTATATGTGTTTGTATGTATATGTATATGTACATGTATATGTACATGTACATGCATCGTGCAAGTACTCCCCAGGGTGAATGGAATATTCTGTATCACAAACACACTAATAGAAAAAGAAAAACCTCACTTACAGAAAAAAACATATCATGGGGAAAATGCAGGCAGTTCCTAACACTTCAGACCTACTAGCTTTAAGTAGCAGAAGGCACCAAGGAGACAATCAGCTGCTGGGATCCTAACTACCCACATCCTCAGCCGAAGGTCAAGTGGACACAGTTTTGTGACTAACAAAGTGGGATTAATGTAAAGCAAGACTTTAGTCTGAAACACACACACATCACACACATTTTCACATCAAAGAGAGCTGTTAAGTTATGCTTCTCTCTGTGAGGTGGCATTTCATCACTTTATATTCATTTAGTCTCAAAAACTCAAATCCTGCCGACTCTCGTGTTATATGCGTATCTAAAGCAGAAAATAATTTTTCTAGCTTTATCTCTTGTAATAGTTTCATCAAACAGATATCAGAAGCCTACAGAGCATTCGTCAGGGGCAGGGTGATTAGTTTCTGTCTTTATGGATGGGTAATTAATATAAAAAGGATGGGAAAAAAATCCTTAATCCCATTACACTTGATCCATCATTTAGCGACGCTTTTTGACTCTTTAAGGTAAAAATCTGCAACTGAATTTCCCTAAAGCAATCAAGTCATCAGCTTCAGAAAATTATAAAACCCCACAGCACACTGCACCATCACTGACAGAAAAAATGTGAGGTTTCTGATGTTCACCTCAGAGAATATCACAGTAAGACTGTTGGTAAGATAGTGCTTGTAAAATGATCCCTAATAGAATAGACCCAACTCTGCTTGGTCTACACAGTCTAAGGGCAAAGGGAATACCTGCTTGCCAGGAAACATATCAAGAGAAGTCTAGATGTGACAGCACAGTAATATTCATGAGCTGCTGGGAGGCTAGGCAGAAGCATAGGCGGTGCTGCAAAGGACGGGGCAGCCTACCGCCTGATAAAGACAGGCTTTATTTAGAACGCTCTAAGGAACCTTTCCAAACTCATTAAATAGACCTATCAAGCCTGTCTATTAGCCTAGCTCACAACTTTAAATGTTATTGATTTCTTTTCTTGGCCATTTCCGTCCTCTAATGCTTAATGTTTCATAAGATTAGCACATGACTCAGATCTACTGCAGTGTCATCTACGGAACATTGTATGGATACTACTCATGAAACACTTTTTCTCCTTATCAGAATCTCTTTTACTTTCCTCTTACTCCTACCTCTCATATTGCTTCGTTATATCACTACGATGAACTAGCACTCATGAACTTGAAAATTATTGTAAAACATACTTCTGAATTTCACGATTTAAACCATTTTATGTGTATAGTGCTTTTTTTTTTTTTTTTCGGAACCAGGGATTGAACTCAGGCCCTTGTACTTGCCAAAGAAGTGCTTATTCCACTGAGCCATCTCCCCGGTCCCTATGTGTATAGTTCTGTAGCAGTAGGTTTATCAAATCAGGATAATTTACATTACCGCCACTGTCCTCCATCTCCAAGACTTTGGTGTCATCTGAAACTACCACTGTCATCCATTTAGAATTTTCCTTTCTCTCTTCCTCTCAACCTTTAGTAACCCCATTTTATTTTCCCTCTTCATCTCATCTAAACTTGACTCTAGTTAGGAAACTTTTGTAAAGGATTCACACTCTGTCTGTCCCTCTGAACTGGTTTAAAATACTTTAAAGTTTCTCCAGGTTCAAACTCATATCAGAATTGTCTTTCAATTCAAGACAGAATGTTACTCCATTGTGTATATAAATCACATTTTATTTAAACGTTAAACTAAAAGTAGAGAATGCATTTCTTTCCACCTTTTACGATAGTAAAAACGAATGCAAAAATATTTTCTAAATTCATGCTTTCATTTTTTTAGGAGGCAGGGAGAGACCCAAAGATAGAAGAGCTGGACCACGCGGTAACTTCATGTGCAGCTTTTCTTTTTGGCTATCACTATTACATTTCCCACTATTGCCAAACCAGCAGTCCAGAAATATTTTAGGTTTTTCATGTAGTTCGTCGTCCTCTCTCCTTTATTCACTGTCTGAGACACAGTCAACAAGAAGTGGGAAACACTTCTCCCGATCTCAAAAATATAACAGTGAAATCTGATAATCTTAAAATGCCAGATAATTTTATATAATAAAACTTAATTGTTATATTAACTAAAGAAAAATTCAAAGGCAAATTAGTGAATATAGACTGAATTCAACTCTTCAGTCTCCTTTAAGGTCATGCTCTTGCCTGTACGTTCACATGCTTTACAAATGATTAAACAATAAGTCAGCTGGTGGTGAAAACATCATCGTTGAAAATAATAAACACTGCCTCCAACAAACAGCGAGTCTCAATATTTCACGATTTCAAGCTAAAAAGCAAATAAATAAATGAAGCAAAGAGCGAACTTGACAGTTCATCCCACACATGTGTATTTTCCCTTTCTTACAAGACACAATGGTAGACATCAAACGTTTGAAAGTCTATTATGTGTAGAAAGATTAGACTTCTTTGAGTATTAAAAAATTAAAGAGTATGTGTTTAAGAATTAAAAGAAGGCAGCTTCCTGCTCAATTTAATGATGAGTTTTCTAAACTCAAACTTCTGGACAATGGTTTGGAAAGAGAGAGTTCAATGTGCATCTTTAGGGGTAAATAAAAGTAAAGATTACAAAATATCACATGTGTTTTATTCATTTACTTATTTTCTGGTTCAAGAGAGAAGATCAGATAACTTCCTGAATTCCTTAAAATTCCTCTGTTTTTCCAATTTAGAGAGCTTTCCTAACTACTGTGTGGAGTATAGAAAGATAAAGTTCCCCCCAAGGGCCAAGTGCTCTAAGTGAGATGTAGACAGAGTGATGGCGAACAGCAACACAACTGAAATGCATAAGAATGAATAATAGATACAAAGAATGAGGAATCATCTGGGAAGAAATAATTTTTAAGAATAAATTTGCCAGTGGCTATGGCCTAAAACATTGAATTGTGTATATGATCACAAAGCTCGAATGCCTCATTCTCCTGTACTTTCACTGATTATTTAAAATAAAAGATATCTTTACTCTTTAATACACTGTTATATTATTTCATTTGTGAACAGTAAATGTGTATGCATACATCATAGCCTAGAAATGTACGGAAGTGTTAGAAAAAAAATGATTAAATAACACGATCAGCGGATCATAATGTGGCCAAGATGCTACTTGACAATCGCTATCAGAAATACTGAAATAAACAACAGCTACTGACTAAATGATTTGAAAAGCAATGTTTCAAAAATCTCATTAGTTACATAAATCAGTTAATAGAATTATTTGTAATCTATAACTAGATAACAAGTTTGCTTTGAAAATTTTTAAGGCGATATTAAACTTAGAGATCATTTAAATAAATTGTAAATTTACAGTTTTTTTCTCCCTACTCCTACTTTTTATTTGATAAAAAATGTCTCTCAAAAGTCTACTGAGTTCAGACATGGGACAATGGAAGGGCATTTTTTTTTTCCATAGCATCACCATTTTTAGGGAATTAGTAGCTGAATGCATTTTGAAAAGTAGGCAAGCCACAGGCGTGTCTGTTTGTGCATGTGTGAGCCCTTTTACTCTCAGTTACTGTTCTACTTCAGATCTATATCTAAGCTAATCTTGGACCTGCTCCTGAACACAATGGCCACCAGCAGCAGCCTTCAGACACCTTCCAACAGATGCAACCCTAAAGCAGATAATTACAGGGATCCACCCTTTAAAAGTCTATGTCCACTCAGTAACCAGAAAAGGAAATTAAACATTCTTTTCTTGATTTGCAAAGTATTTCACTATTTCGGCGCAAAATATATATTTTTTTTCCTTTGGCTACGATCACCCGTACCCTCAGACATCTTGTGCTCGTATTTGTCTGATCCTGTGTTCACTGTTTGCTTGAACTTGAGTCTTCACCTTATGATTTCCATAATTCAGCATCTACTTTCAAAATCTTATAAATATCACCTTAATTACTGCAATTAGGCAGTTCACCATCTGGCAATAATTCACTATTATTTAAGTTCCATGAAATCTATACACTGTATTAGCACCGTTCCTTTCATAATGCCTTTCCTATTAGACATTCAGGGGCATTGCTAAATTATACTAGTTTCTGGATCCTCCTGCATTGCTCCTATATACTAGTAATTTGTTAAATATATGTGGTCAATTTAGTTTTGCATCAGCAAAAGTAAACACTGTTTAAAACACTTATAAAAGTGTAGGCTGGGTATGGTTCCGCTCTTCCAACAATAGAAACTGGGGCTTCCACGGAACTGCAAATGGCAACCTCACCATTAGAGAATATTCATCCCTGGGTAACCTAATTTTTTTGACAGTAGGCAGTGCTCTGATGCAAACCTTAAAAAGATTCCCTCAGGTACAAAATGAAAAAGAATTGCACAGTAAAGTGAGGCTAACTTATTGAGAAAAAACATATTTCAGCTTTTATTTATATTTTTATAAATTTCACATGAAAGTAAAACATAAATATTGCTACATTAAACTGGAAGATAATTTGTCAAAATCTTAATTACTTACTCTTCTTGAAGGGTAATTTCAGACAAGTTAATAGTTTTTAGAGAAACAAAGTAATTAAGCATTTGTTATTACTACTTGAGATTCGGTATTGTACCTGGAGTTGGCCTCATAGTAACTGCCTTATTTGAAATTATATTTCAATGATTAAACAAAATATTCTTTGTTTTACTTTTACTTGCTAAAAATTAAAAATATGTAATTGTACTTACAGTGTTTTCAACACAAATTCTGAAATCTATTGATAAAAACAGCTACATATATGGGTTTGCCTAGGAATAGGGGAAAACCAAACATAGAAGAAGCAAACACAAATGGAACTTCAACTGTATGTTTATGTGTCATTAGGCAGGAGGGTAAAATGTTCTGCGTCTTGTCACAAAAGAATATTTACAATGTTGATTCCCTTCAATGGGAATGCATTAGACGTACCTGCTATATTGCTATTTTAAAAAGCAATATGATGTGAAAAAAGTATATATATAGAGATAAAGAGATAGATAGAGAGAAAGAGACAAAGACAGAGACAGAGAGTATATATAGAATAGAGAATATATAGAGAATTTATATATATATATGTACAAATATATGTATACATGGAGAGAGAGAGTTATAGTCACACATTATTCTATTCCTATTAATAATTTGCTGTTTATATCATATGGTAGTGAGAACACTTACATACATGAAAAATAATTCCTTCCAACGGAAAAATCTACATGTATTTTAACTTACAATTATCATGAAGATGGTAGTCACTTTCAAAACTCTTCCTAGACTCAGGACCTTCCACCGATGCTGGTTGCTGTTTCTCCCCACTCTCTATTAACTGCTCAAGTGAGGAATTCTTTGGCATCAATAATGTAATGGGCTCAGGTAGACTCAACAAGACATTCAGTGAGAATTACAACGCGGTTTGAAGGACACTTGTGAGTATCCCCAGGTTATCAATACAGGCAGTTTTACCTTTCATTGCATTATGATTGCTATATATTTTTAAAAATTGAAAAAAAGAAAAAAAAAACAACCTTGCAGGCACAAAAATCCCAGCATGGAAATCACAGCACTACTCGGTACTCTCTGGCTCGGTTCAGAAAACTACTTGAGACTATCTGGAGATAACAGGAACCGAACAAAAGTTCCAGACGTTTGATACACAGTAAAATGATGCTTCTATCAAAGAACACGGGCTTACCTATTTTTGTGTTCTACTAAGCTGAATATAGCATTACAATTCAACTCTTTTATATAGGAACTTAATTTCTACAGGAACTTCTTGACTGAAGTGACTTGCTTAGGTAAACGGGCTAAGAAGATTGCTCTCTCAGCCCAACTATTTCTCCCTCTGGATGCACATCTGGGTCAGGTTCATGTGACAGGAGGTCAAATGAAGACACTAAGCCGCCAGACACAGCACTGAGGAGAAATGGCACGTGCAACTGTCTTTAAAGGACGAAAAGCTGATGCTGGGGATCCACCACGGCACTTACTGAAAAATCAGAATACTTTACCCAAGAGACATCTAATGTTCCGCAGCACAACTGACTTTGAAAGGCTATAAAATAAATTGATTGCAAAATGTATTTCTAAGTAAATAAATAATCTGACCCATGTATGGAGCTTCTGGATCCTTGCCAATTAAATACATAAGAGGGAAGAGCCGAAAAATAAATTGTCATTTTAATTTTAAAGCACTTGTTCTCAAGCGATTATTTCTGATGGTGGTTAGTAGAACCATTTCTCTATGGAAGACTATTAATGTGTGGAAATACCACCCTACTATCAACACAGGAGAAAAGCAATGTGTTGAATTACATATGGAAAAATACAGTATATTTTAATGTAATGGTTGAATGACTAATTCTCTAAAAGTTTACACTATAATATAATAGTCCCATAATTTTGTTCAGGATGCTGTTTTCTGAATACACTTAAATTCATTATAAATTTTTGAAATCTTATTTTAAATCCTTCTGGTGATTGTCTTAGAAAAATATTAATACTGAGACATTTTGCTTGATACAGGAAAATCACCTTCATAATTTTAAAATTTGTTGTGAAGAATCAGATGAGGATCCTTGCTTTTCAAATACACACACACACACACATATATATGTGTGCTTATGCACATATATATGTATATTATTTCAAAGTTATTTAAAGTTAATATATTAAAGAACAGGATTCAACTATGACGACGACTCAACAAAATCATGAAAACAAACAACATATGAGGACTCCAGTCTAAAGAAACGAAATGAAACCTAACTAAGATTTTACTGGCTGGCCAGATACCTCAGGGGAATAAAGCACCTGCTTACACACAGTGCACGGACCACATGCAGTGCTGGCCCTGCACCCGGGGCGTGCTGAGAAGGCAGCTGAGACTGGGTGTGGTGGCGCACGCCTGCCATCCCAGCACTTGGGATGCTGAAAACAGGAGGATCACTGTGAGTCTGAGCTGCATAGGGAGACCCTGTAGACCCTGTACTAAGTAATTAAAAAAATTACTACAGTTAAGCAGTTAGGGAAGATACATTAAAAAAATCATTCATTTTTAGCCACAAACTATTGTGTTTGCATTTGTGACCAGAACCTGCATACCATCTCCTCGGAAGGTGGTCCCAAAGTTGAAACCCAGCTTCAACAATTTAACAAGACTCTGTCTCAAAATTTAGTAAACTAAAAAGAAAAATCTGGAAATCGCTGAATTCTGTAAAATACCCCACAAAAGACAATTGCTGAAAATTATTACATTTGTGTTTTACTCGAAGTATTTTTTCAGTGCCTGAATTTCCTCAGGGAATAAAATGGACATGCCTTCTTGCAGGTAACATTCCAATAAGGAATTAACGTAAAAGGTAGGTATAATTGTTTTCATGAAACAACATATTTAGGTTGGATTGAAAATGAAGAAGTGTTTTATCTATGGGTTCTCAATTCATAATCTAAATTTACATAGAATTTTAAAGCTGCCATCAAAATACTGTAGAAAAAAAATTTCCTTAGGCATAATGCAAGTTTACAGATTCGATACAGTTTAAGCAAAAAAATTCTTTGAATGAGTATAAAATGTAACTTATAAGAATGTATCTCAATTTAGAAGTATATTTAAACACATTTTTGAATGGCTGTAATGTTTATGTATTATGTAAATGTTTCAAAAGAGAGACAGTGAATAATAATTATATGTTTACTGGAAAACCATGTAAATGTTATTAGTCGTATTACAAATGTTGACAAAATTTGCAGTTATTTACAGCAACGTTAGCAGAAAAATCATGGTATCAATATTACAATTAACATAATATCTCTCTGTGTGATGACAGGAATGTGTAATTTGATCCTTAATGCCCTTCACCTTTTAGATTCTCAGCTCCAGATGGAAGATCCTAACACTGGCTTGGGGCTGAGTGAGCAAATTCGTACATAAGTATGAGAAACCCCAAGAAATTCATAGCTGGATGAATAATTTTTAGGCAAGGATGGCAACAAGTGATTCAAATGTTTAACTTTTTCCTATCCTTTAAAACGTTTCTCTTTTGTAATAAGAAAGCGAACTCTATTTCAAAGAAAAGTACTTCATAGTATTGGCTGTAACTTCTACATTGAAAGTGAATATTATTTTTAGCTAACAAAATCAAGAGACAAGTATAAAACTTTGTTTGCAAATATGCATTTCAGAGTTGAGCTGATCTGGGTTTCAGTTTCTGTTCCATCTCTGCACTTTAGGAGAAAGACAGCTTTTCGTACAAGGCTTTCATAAACTTTAAATGAAAACAACGCGCACAGTATTTGCAGCCACAGTGGCTTCCAAAGTCTGCTGCTCTTATTATTGCTGTAGAATGTCATTTCAACCGGGCATGGTGGCTCACATCTAGGCTAGATGGCAGCACTCTCAGGAGGCTGAGACAGAGGACTGCGGCCAGTCTGAGGTCAGCCTGGGCTACAAAACACGGTCAGGGCTCGTCTGAACTGCATAGTGAGGCAATGGCTCAAAAAAAAAAAAAAAAAATCATTTAACAAAAGGAATAATATATAGCTCAGTTCTTTTTTTCGCTAGGCAGGCACTATTCCATTGAGCTACCTCCCCGACCCTGAATAATATATAATTGTTCTCATATGTTGTACTTTTAATTTAGTTTTCAGTGTTCTTTCAAAAAGGTAAAGACAGTAAAAATAAGCAACTGCTCTTGATCCATAATAAAACATTTTTCAGTTGCTATAATGAATTTGTATCAGGATGTGTTTCCTCAATTTGTACTCTATTTTTTCACCTAATGCAGTATAAGATGGTGGAAGAAACAGTTCTAGTGGCTACCTCAGTTTTATCTTTCAGATTCTGAAGGCTACTGACAATTAAACTCAGGTCTCACAGGCAGGGGAGTGCTCCGCCGCTGAGCTGTGCACCAGCCTTGCCTCAGGTCCCCGCATCTTACCTACGAATGAGCTCATACTCTAAAAAGCAGTGCTCCAGACTACTGACTTCTATAGAATTGGAAGAAAGGGGATATCTTTATCTGGCAACAATAAGTATATTTGAAATTTGAAAGAACCTAAGAGTTTATGGTGTTCCTTTAAAAGTTTAGGAAATCAACATTATAAGAGAACTAATTATAACAATTGTCTTCCTATTTTAAAGATATTGGCTCTGACTTAGCTCCATTACACAATAAAAATGTTACTTAATAGCAATATGATTTGCTTAAGGCCTTGAAGTATACTTCTTATTTGCTCATAAAGTTGAAAACATAACAATTGTATGTATTTTACACTGAAAACAAGCCTCTAATGTCATACTTTCTAAAAATCTCATAAAAGAATTGAATTTCATAATCATATCCAAAATGTAAAATACACATTGAGATTAGCAATCTCTATTTTAAAGATAAAGACGACAAACATAAAATTAAAAAAAACAACGAAACCAAATTTCAAAGCAGGTTAGAGATTCAACAGGTGATGCATTCAGTATTGTTCTCTTCCTGGTAGTTATTCAGAGTAGAAGGCACGAGACAATCTCCATTTTATTAACATTAATATGCAAGTTGGCATTATATGTTAAAGAATAAAAATTATAGATAGGAAAAGAGAAAGAAAGAAAGAAAGAAAAATATATATGCGTATGCACAGGATAGCTTGAATAATTGTACTGCTGATTTCTCCTGGTCTATGGAAAGGATCAGTTAATGCTTGATTTTTTTCTTTCTCTTGTTTTGAAATTTTTAAATAATTTTTAATTATTCAATCAGAACAACTATTTGGAATACAACAATATGCTATTTAACAACAATTGTCGAACTTCTATCATTTTGTTTAGTGAAATTCTGTATTGTTTCTACATTTAAAAAAATTCTCTTTAAAAAGTAGAAAGTAGGAAACTAATCAAATTATAGCATGAGGGCGAAAGCAGGTGAAGCATGTGTCTGGTCTCTCTAAGGTTAGCAACTCTCATTTCTGTTACTTTGTTATATAACTTTGCAATGCGAAAGCAGCATCAGTTGAATGGACTGAAGATGCATCGTGCTTTCTGGAAAAAATTTATTTTCAGCTTTGTACATTGACATCATCTTAGGCATTTCAAACTTTTGTACAGTAAAGAAGTACACTTTGGATTAAATAAATCTACTTCACAAGGCTACTGTGAAAGAAAATTAGAAGTGGCTTTACAGAAAGACAACAGACTAATCCAAGATGAAATCTATTAGAAGTTAATTTTTTTTAAAAAAATTACAATAGATCATTACTATGTATTACATGCCAATATGCTCCAAGGTAGTTGATACAAATCCATTGAGAATATTATATTCAGAGGAGTATAGTTATTGGTTAGAGATTTGATTTACCTAGGAGACAATTCATGTGTCATCACTTTGCCTCCAATGTAGAAACACCTTTTAGATGAAACTTGGTCAATTTATGTGCTAGTGCTTACATTTTTTTTAAGAACTGTAATTTCTTCAGTGGATATGAATTCTACATTTGTGAGTGCTACTTGTCACAAACTCATCACACTCATTCTTTCAGAAGATATATTTAAGGAAAGATTACTAGCTAGAAGTTTGTTATACTTTGAGAAATACATCATTTTGAAGAAATATATATTACAATTTTCACCCTTAAGTGCATATTCTACCAATATGAAAAAGGTTTATTTTTTCTTACAAATTTATAAATAAAGCCAAATACAGAATAATAGTAAGAGTAATTTTTAAAATACTTCTCTGCTGAAGAGTATTGATATATTCCTAAATTCTTTTTTAGACCTGATGTAAATGTTTGTAAATATATTTGGCTTTACTTAGGCAATATTTATTTCATTTAATTGGCTTTGTGGAAGCAATCAAATCTCCATAGAAGGTTGGGTTTTTTTGAACTTCCAACAGTCATTTGTCACGTGCTTTCCATATCCAGGTGGTAAATGAACACAATAGTTCAGCCATGAGCTAGCAATAACTTTATGAAATTGTTGCACTAACTTAGAGTCATTAATTATATTTAACAGGAATTAGTTTAAATGTTTTTTATATTGAGAGATTCTACGACACACCTATTGCCTTTCAGAGTTCAGGCTGTTCATTTCTTCACTTTGTATTTTTCCTTATTATACATCTGTGCTGAAGAAGGCCTGCATTCCATGTGCGCAGCGCGTACACCTGCATGGTACACCTTCATCCCTTTTTTTCAGCCTCTTTCCCTGCCCTGCCTCCCCCTCATTCCATCTCTTGAGTCACTCCACATTTGAACAAAATCTTTCTCCCTACTTCCCATCACCTATTTTATTTTGGTCTCTATTTAGGCTTTAGGTTCCTCGTATAGGAGAAACTACACAGTATTTAAGTGTGTGTGTCTGATTTAATTCACTTGATGTTATTGCATCAAATGCAGGTTTTTTTGCTGCAAGTGATTCAAAGTTACCTACATGGAGAAGACTGAATGCACATTCATATATCTCTCATCATATGCCAAACTAAAATAAACATACAGTGAATACAGTGGTGCTTCCATCAGGAACTTCATGTGCTCCACAATTCTGGAGAAAAATGGTCACACTTGTGTTTGTGCAGAGCAGAAGGCGTTGGTATTGTTTGTTGCATGATGTAGTTTTCAGACAAAGACAATATTTTGAGAAAAAACTTTTATTCACGAATCCAGTTGTTCACAAACAGTGCAACCAAGGTACCACTGCCCAAGCTGTAAATCATCAAACAGAAACAACTTGTCGGAAGATAAAATTGGTAAAATTCTTGAAGACATAGGATAGGTAAAGGGATTTCTGAACAGAAACTAAATGACACAAGCAATAGTACAAACAATAAAAAAGAAAATGGGATCAAATCAAATTTAAACCACAGCAAAAGAATCAATCAGTGGAGTTAAGAGAAACTCTCCACAGTAAGAAAAAAACATTTTCCGAGATATTGTTGAGATATGAGAACAATCTTGGGCTGGAGAGATAGCTCAGTGGTGTAAGCACCTCCTTGGCAAGCACAGCGGCCCTGGGATCGGCCCCCAGTACTGCATGTTGCGCCCACCCCAGAACTCCATGCCGGCCACAGAAACCACTCATGGTGAAGCCATGGATTTCAGACCACAAAGAAACCCCAGCACTGGGGAGGCTGAGACAGAAGGATCACTATGAGTCCGAACTGCATAGTGAGACCCTGTGCCAAATAAATAAATAAATGAATAAAACCTTTTTTTAAAAAAAGACTAATTTATAACATTTATAAGTAACACAAAAGAATCAGACCTCTCCAAATAGAACACTCAATTAAAAGATGGGGCGTGAACTGAAAGCGTGTGTGCAGGAGTCATACCAGAAATGGCCAGTAAGAGCAGGAAAAGATGTTCGACCCAGCTAAGCACCAGAGAGATGCAGATTAAATTATCACTGAGATTCCACTGGCCTGCAAAATAATGGCTGTCACTTAGACTTCAAATATTAACAAGTACTGGTGAGTGGCTGTGTGAAAAATATATATATATATATATAGAGAGAGAGAGATTGTGTCATTTCTGTAAGGTGGGAATGTGAACTGGTGCAAGGATCATGAAAATCTGCATAGATTCCTCAGAGAAATTAGATTAGAACAGCCAGCCAAATAGCTCAGCAGGGCTGGGGATTCGCTCCTAGAGCCTGCTGTGCCGGCCCCACCCCCGGGGCACGCTGAGATGGCAATTGAGACTGGGTGTGGTGGTGCACACCTGTAATCCCAGCTCTAGGAAAGCGGTAAACAGGCAGATCACTATGAGTCTGATCTAGTAGTGAGACCCTGAACACCCTGCAGACCCTCACCCTCCCACCAAAAAAAAAAAAAAAAAAAAGAAAGAAAGAAAAAAAAAAGAAGAAAAGGAAGAAAGAAATTAGATTAGAAATTTCACTTGACTCAGCTACTCCCCATCCAGGTATCATCTCATAGGAGTTAAGCCATCACGCTGCACACCCAGGTCCATGACTGCTTCTAACTGCACAATTCACAACAGCTAAAACTCAGAGTGGCCAGCATGTCCATCAACACACGAATGGATAAAAATTTGGTCTTTATGAACAGTGGAGTACTATTCTGTTATAAAGAATGCGGGTATTTCGAATTCTTGCCGTTCTTTTGATGTTTCAGGTTAATACCTCCACGAATACTCGAGGCGTTACTTGACTGTTTCCATGTCAAGTATTATGTTAAGAGGAACCTCACATACGCCATCAACTTGAAACCAATCTTACATGTCAAAATAGAAGTTTCCATGCTGAATTTACTGTGCTAGAAAACTAAAATTGAATAAACATCATCATGTTTAAACATGTGAAAAATAAGCCCCCAATAGGGACATATATTAATTGTCTGTTCCTCGAGGCTATTCTCACCATAATACAAATAATAAAGCAATTGTTGAGATTTGCCTATTCAAATCTAGACATGTCTGACTGCATTCTGAAAAAGTCTCAGGAGACATGTTCCTGAAACATCTTCGATAAAGAAATGAATGAAACTTTAATTTTGAATATTTGAATTCCAGAAACCGAAACCTCTCCCGGATGACCTCATATCTAGGCCGATCTATATCACACAGCTTATTAAAGGCAAAAGCTAATGTTACAAGTACTGTCCAAATAAATCAAAGATTCACACAAAAAATTTCAGAATTCCCTTTATCTCCAGTCACCTTGAAGGCGATTCTTGCACTACAGCTTGATATTGTCTGAATATTGTCTGTAATGTTATTTCCTTAAAAAAAGTTGAAAAGGATAATATCAGGAATTAACATTTTATTCTACTTGCTACTATCTGCCAGTTACTTGTTTTCTCCACCACAAGTCAGCTTGCTTTCTTTTTGCTACCTCAAGATTTCCTGGAGAAAAGACAATATAAAGATAGGCAAACAAAGCAAAGGAATCCAAGGATAAAACAAATTTTCTGTCCATTCACTTCACACTTGTAATTTCTTAAATTATAATAATATTGTTACTGCTTTCAATTTTAAATACTAAAATTGACACAGGTTTTTTTTGACAACATAGAAAATTCTAAGCTCTTAAGTAAAAACAGATTGTCCATGAACTAAAAGAAATGACTGGAGCATGGAGCTAGCCCAGCAGTCTGAGCACCTGCCTAGGCAAGCGCAAGGGCCCAGGCTCGATCCTCAGGCCAGCACGCCTTGCTGGCCCCAACCCGCGTGTGCAGAGACAGCCACCGAGACCGGGACATGGTGGCGCACACCTGTAATCCCAGCACTGGGGATGGTGCAACAGGAAGATCACTATGAGTCTGAGCTGCATAGTGAGACCCTGTACCAAATACATTAAAAAAAAAAAAAAATTGTAAAGCAGACAGTGTATGACAATTTTCATAGTCTTTGGTATAATACACAGCAGTTCTTCAGTTTGGGGGAAAGATAATTAGATAGATAAATACATAGATAGTTTTCTGCTTTCACAATCAAACATGTGATAGGTTATGGCCCTAGTATGAAATGCTGAGTTATTATGGTGGTCATCCAGCATGGCTGAAGCCCTTAAAACAAGAGCTTATCTTCCCAGAGACTACCTCCCCCTTCTTCTCCAACTCAGCCCAGGATGCAAGCACACCTTTCCCGCCACCTCAGGGAAGGCCAAATTAATTTTGGAAAATAATTAAAGTATTTTCTGAAGTGTTCTGACATGCTAGTATAAAAAGTCACAGAAAACTGCATGATGACCGTGATCAATTCTTAAAATACTACACAACTCCTCATGATTATGATTTCTCCTGAACAGAATAGTCAGACTTCTCTGCTCCAGGGTATATTACCTGAGATATCCTTTCTCGAATGTCTATTCTTCTCTTGCTTATAACAACACAGCTTATTAACATCTACTAAAGAACCAACAATAAAATCCACCCAAAGCATAGAATGAATGTCCACAGGAGCTTATGTGCTGATGTATAAATTCTTAGCATTTGGAATAGACCTAACTCAGGTAAGAAGTTCAGTAATAATCTGTACAAACATAATTGTTGATTTAAATATGATAGCTAATTATTCTATTTCATTTTGTTCACTATTTTGAACTAACATGCCTGTATCCAACCTCCAACCTGTGTCAAAAATTATCACTAATGAGATTTTCCTCGTATCTTCTTTTTTTTTTTTTTTTTTTTTTTTTTTTTTTTTTTTTTGTGGTACCGGGGATTGAACTCAGGCCCTTGCACTTGCCAGGGAAGTGCTTATTCCACTGAGCCATCTCCTCGGCCCCCCTCATATCTTCTTACAGTATAATCTTAGTAAGTACGTATGTATGCTTGCATGCATATATGTATCTAAATCCCAAATCATGCGCAGCACATTCTAAGACTTTCATGTAGGTTTTGATTGGCTGTCTGAATGCTGAGCCCTAAAATCATTTCAAAAAACAACATAAATACCAAAATAAAAGAGAAGAAAATATCTAGACACCTCACACAGCCCAAAAAGCAGTCAGTAAGTCCAAGTGTGCTGCCGCTGGGCATCTCCGCTAACTCATTGTATTTTCTCAACAAAGTTTGTAAACTGTTATTCAATACTCTTTATGCATTTCAAAAGAAAAGCTCAAAGACTGAATGAACTAAAAAAAATCAGCAAGATAAAAAAAAAAACCCTAAGTTTTGTTATATAAAGTGTTTTCCAGCTTAACTAAAATTATCAATTTTGGAAACAGGAGGGCATCATTTTTATAACAGAGTGGGACAAGTAAAAAGCAAACCATGTGTCATTATATTTAATACATCTAAGGCAGTAACTTCACCATGACACACTCATCCCATAGAAAGAGAAACTAGGCTCATAATTCAGGGGGCTTGTCAAAGAGGTGGTACAAATTATTCACCATTTTCACTTCAAATTCAGGACAGAAATAATATTTATTTCCTCTGTGTCCCCCAAGATATGAAACTTCCAATTATCAAATTCCTTAGCTGGTTATTTAATTCCTCAGAGCCTTATTCCTACATGGGAAGACTAATTATTGTATAAATGTCAATTCTTTGAGAATTAATTTGTAAGATTTATGCAAGCTTAGAAGAAATAACAATTGAGTATTTTAAGCTTCATTTTATTTTTGATTGGCACACAATAATTATGCCTATTTTGGAGGTTTAATGTGATATTCTGATATATGTATACATTGTGTAACCAGGGAATCTGTCATCTGAGAAGTTTATCATTTCTTAGAGTTCGAAATTTCAAAATCTTCCCTTCCATTTATCCAGAAAGGTACATTTTAACACACTATACTATGCAGCACAACATCAGAATTTATTTCTTCTATCTGAACGCAAAATTGTACCCATTGCCTAAATTTCCCCTGCTTAGTTTCTCATAGTAATCATTATTCTCAAATTTACTAAGTCAATATTTTCAGATCTGATTTTTTAATTCATACTTTTAATTTGAAGCAATACTTTTAAAATTCATCTAAAAGGATAAATAGATGATTGCCTTAATTTTGATGACCATGAAATTTATTTCAGCAAATATAATCAAGTTTTCTGATACATAGTATTTTTATTTTGTTATTTTATTTTTCTTTCAGTACCAGGAATCAAACTCAGCACCTTGCACCTAGCAGGCAGGTACTATGCCACAAACCCTGGCCCTTGTTAACTACTGTTAATTGAAAAGGAAAATATGGCATTCATACACATGGGAACACTAGTCTTTCAGAGAGAAGAATAAATTTGTGTCATTTGTGGGAAGCTTTGAAGATTAGACATTGAAGTAATTCATTTTTAGGGTTCTACAAAAATGAGTAACAAATAACAAAAGATTCTGATCCAGATGTGGATGCAAAGTCAGGTGTGCATGCATGCAGGGGCTGTATGTGCTCATGGGCACTGTACGCACGACTCACAATCCAACAAAAAATAATTCAATTAAGAAAACATCCTTTGAAAATCAGAATCTCATAATGGTTCTAAGACAAAGAGCCAGGTGCAAACCAAAACAAAAACTGGATCTATAATAAAATATTTGAGTAACTAATGAAGACATTAAGAATAAATTTATTGGGCCAAGGAGATGGCGCAAGGGCGTGAGGTCAAACCCCGCCCTTGAACTTCCACCAAAATAAATAAATAAATAAACAAACAAATAAATAAATTTATTGAAGGAAAAGAAAAAAATATATATATATACACAAGATAGCTAAGATAATTATATGACTGATTGCTATTAGTTCATTGAAATGCATGGGTTGTGCTTATATTGTTTGATCAATTTTGCATACTTATATCTTATAATCTGAGCAAATACTCTGAACATAGCAATATTCTGTACATTAGCCATTGTTAACTTCCTATTTTGTTTTGAATTTCTGTGTCACTATTTTTCTCAGTTTAAAATTAAAAACAATTATTAAATAATTCACATGTTCCTTTATTTTACAACATAAACAACAAAGTCCAGGGAACACTGAAAACTTGCATTTTCAAGAAAGGAAGAAATCAAAAGTTTAGTGTTCCGTATTGATAATTGTCAGTATACAGCTTTTTGGTTCCAGGAATTGAACTTAGGACCCTGCGCTCACAGGGCGGGAGCTTTTGCCACTGAGCTACCTCCCCAGCAATAAGTTACTATTTTTAAGTAACTATTTTTATGCATATTTAGTTTCCAAATTTTATTCCTTCCTGTGTGTATGCATATATGTACATGTTTACATATATATGCTCACATCTTAATCATTATTAAAATTATGAAAAATACATTTAATATGTTTTAATTTCTGCTGAATAGAATTTAAGCTAAAATCTAAAAAGAAAACTGCAAAATTATGAAGCGGATAGATATGTTTGCCACTTTTTAAATAGGCATACTTTTTCTTTGAGTAATTGACTTTTAAATGGCTCAAGATTCAGGTTTATTATTTACATAAATAGATGGCAAAAGTTTAAATTGTATGTATATTAAAGATTAATGAACATCTCAATGCAAATGAAGAATGTTCTGTTGGAAACTGGAGAAAAGACCACATTTAGAACATACCTGAAAAGAAGGTGCTTAAACTGTGTCCCTACACCCTAGTGATTTATGGAAGCTCAACTGTCATATTTGTGGGAGGAAGTGTCCAAACACCAACGTATTTAGGCTCCTGCCTGGTTACCCTTCCACTGCATACACGTGGATTTCACAGCAGTGTGTCAGGCTTTATGTGAGCACAGGTACAGTTCGCATAGCGGCGTAACTTGGTATCGTCTCTGTCGCGTTTGTTTCGGTAGCATACAGAACACAAGAGCTATGAGGTCATGCATGGAGCTTTTAATCAAGATGTCATAAGAAGGTGTGGGGTGCTAAGAAAGAAGCACTACTTTATTTGTGCCCCTCTGCGGAGCCCATAACGAAGCAATGCCTAGTAGAGCTGTGGGAGTCGAGTTGTAGATGAGACCCTAGAGAGGCAGAGAAAGACGAGATGTGTAGCATCTGCCAGGAACCAGCCCGAGAGAGGAACCAGATGGCGTCGGACCAGCACAGTGGTGAAGGCCTGGCTGCCCACACGCGTAGGCCCCATGCCTGACACACTGCCCTGAAGAGTGGATTTAGACACGTAGGGATTAGTTTTTGCTGGATTTGGACGTTACTTTGGGTCAGTGGTTTCCTTCTGCTTCCCTATTTCCATCTTTAGCAGCAGGGATGCTGTGCAGACTGCCTAGGCCAGCAGTCCACTCACAGTTTGAAAATCTGTAACATGTTGATTTATTCAACTCAGAGCTGTAAGTTTGCCTGGAATCTCAGATAAGTCTTTGAACTTTTGAATTAATGCATTACAGAACAAAGGATTTGTCCTTATTATAATTATTATTATGCTTTTTAGAGGCAGGACCTTGATATGCAGTTTAGGCTTGCCTTAGGGTAACTCCACCGTCCTGGCTGTTCTCGAACTTGCAACAATCTTGCTTCAGCCTTCCGAGTGTTGGGATCAGATGCATGCCCCATCACACCTGGCTGTGGTTTCCATTATTATCCATTTCTGTAGGATTCTGAGGAGAGCCTAGTCAGATACAGAATGAAGCTTCTGCATTCATCCATAACTCGAGGAAGCCCAGGCACACACTGACAAGACCCAGACCTATACTCTTTCCTTCATGCCTCTCAACTCCATGAGCTCAATACCATTCCTTTCTGTATGAAAGAGTCTATATTCAATAGTTATGGAAAACTAACTAAAAATAGGAATAGAAAAGAAGATACGGTTGGGCTGTAGGAAAGGATGGTCTTTAGCATAAACAACATGGTCTATAGCAAATTCCAGAAAATTCTGCAATGAAAAATAAGATGTAGCATTTCAAACAAATGCAGCACTGGTAAACCGAATTGCCTCAGTGCCCACAGACATAATGAAAGTGGAGCAAGGCCCTGGGCTGGTGGACACACACAGGCCTTGCCAGTACAAAAGGCTTCGGCAGAAATCTTCACATGCCAATGCCTCTGTTGACCCAGTATACTCAGACATGTGTACCAACACAGCTATCAACAGGAATCAAGGACATGGAAATAGGTTAGTAGTAAAGAGCTGACAGATGAAGTAATACACAGAAAATAGTCGCTAGCTGAGTTTGTCCTTAGGGGAAGAAAGAGACTGAGAAATAAGACAGAAGTAATTTGAAATTTGCAATACAGAGGAATTTGAAGAGTCTGAAAAACATTTACATTATCACCAAATAGGCATTAGAAATAAAAACTGTTTTTAACACATAATATGTAATAACTCCAAAAAAACTCTTTAATATTTTTACTTCTTGTTCTTAGTATTGATTAGGAAGTTTGTACAAGAAATTTTAATTTATGTAGTGAATTGTTCAAATAACTCTGTTTTAACTTATAAAATTCAAACACACAAGGTAGTCTATTTGCTTAGCCTAAATGTGAGGATTTGTAGAAGTACCGTTATTGGAATTGATTACCTCAGGAGAACAGAGTCTTTGTTAATAGAGTTAGTATCTATATAAAAAAGGTTCTGGCAAGCTTTTTTCTCCCTTTCTACCCTGGGAGAACCCAGAGAAAAGTGGCTATCTTTGAACAGGTAAGCAAACCCTCACCAGGTACTGAATTCACTAAGATATGAATGTAAGCATTTCAAACCTCCAAAACTGTGAAAAATAGTTTTGTACTCTGTAAGCCACAGATTTATCGTATATTCTCTGGCAGAAGATTCTGCTAATGTAAACAACCAAAGTCATAAAGAAGTCCAAGAAGATTTAGGTTTTTGGAAAGATGTCAAGGGGTTGACTTTTAGCAGCTTCTCAATCATCAGCTGCTCTTAAGAAATGCACTGAGAAAATAACATTTTTTTTTTCTCAGAAGTAGAACCTATGGAGTTGGTCATATTTGATACACAGTTTCTTCTGTCCTGTTTGAAGTGATGAAGGGTTCTCAATATATCCAAGCCTTTGGAGTTTCCAGTAGTGATTGTGCAGGCAATAGGACAGGGAAAACCAACAGTAAGAAAGCCAGCTTAGGAGTGAGATGCGTCATGATAATCTACAGCAATTATATGGTGCTAGGAGTTTATTGGAAGTGGAGAAGGCCACAGATACAACAACATGTGAGTGATGAAAATCTCGAACAAAAAATTATGGAGATTGTATACAATTCATTGAAAAATCTATGTAACACTCCCTACATCAGAAGCAACAGTGACCTTGGTGATCAAGCAAGAACAGGTGTGGGACTTCACACTCATATTTACCTGGTGTATGTTTTATGTTCCTGTATCCCAGTCGACCTTGTTCTTCTCATTAGACTTACAAGCAAAGTCCAAAATAGGACCCTCAAGAAATGAACAAGAAGTGTGTCCTCTTATGAAATTATGTCGACGGGCATTACATTCTTTGAAGATTCCTGTCATGTGACAAGAATTCTATAAAGGACAGAATTTCAGCAAGTAAATTTATAAAATTCCTAGCTCAGCTGGGCATAGTCATGAATGATTGTAATCCTACCACGCTTGACAGTTGAGGCAGGAGATTCAGAAGTTTAAA
>NW_004524642.1:6704175-6728541 GCF_000260255.1 Octodon degus
CTACCCTTGCCAATGTAGTATCTTTGTCTCAAATGAGAGAGAGAGAGAGAGAGAGAGAGAGAGAGAGAGAGAGAGAGAGAAAGCAAATGAAAGGAAAAGGAAAGGGGAAGGGAGGGCAGGGCAGGGCAGGGCAGGGCAGGGAAGGGAAGAGTTAAGGATACAACTCTGTGCTGTGCAAAAAAGGTGTATCTCAATGTAAAGGATAGAGCTCAATCTCCAGTACTACAAAAGAAAAATCATTTCTGAGGATATTAGTATATTTTTTCTCATCATATTTGTGTAAGACTTTATAATTTAGTAAGCAAAGTATTTGATCTTGAAGTGGAAAAATCTCTATACAAGAATAAATGCATAAATTCAAATGAAAGTTTTATTGCTAAAACCTACATTTAATTAATTAATTTATTTATTTTAATATAATTAGTACAGGGTCTACAGGGTCTCACTACACAGACCAGACTCAGTGAGCCTCCTGTTTTGAGCCTCCCAGGCACTGGAATTACAGATGCATGTCGCCTCACTCAGTCTCAGTCACCATCTCAGCATGCCCAGGGATCAAACCCGGTCCCAGTGTGTGCCCAAGCAGGTGCTGTAATCCACTGAGCTATCTGGCCGGCCCTAAGAGCTACATTTTAAAAGTCCTTCACAGTGTGATTGTTTCTAACTCTGTGACTTAAGAAATGCCTTCTGCAGAGAGAGCATATACTCATAGTTCCTCCTTCGCCTGCCCTTTATTCTTTTCAGAGCCCCCTTATGAAAACCCCTACAGTACTCCAGGGTCACTGCTTATTATAGTAAATACAGACAAAAAGGTCTTGTCATCCTGTAAAAATTTTTACTTTCTGAAAGCTGAAATTTAATTCCCTTTGCAAATTCAAATATAACTCAAGAATAAAGCAGCTTCTCTATGTGGTTGATAGGATTATGACAAAAGGGTAGAAGAATTGATTTTCAACTGAAGTGAGAAATTAAGTTAACCTTAACCTTCACTCAGGTATACATGCTGGTGTACCAGAAAGGACCATGTAGCTTCTTCTTAGTTATCAGAGAATTCAACTTAGCAATAGGCATCGCTACGACACTGTAAACATAGGGGAGAGAAAGCGTTGATTGAGATAAATGTGCTTCTGTGACATAGCAGATACAAGTGTGGACTCGGTAATTTAACTGATTCAGACTGCCATTGTGATTAACTGTAGCTTAACAATATAAACAAAGCAGAATAAATCAAAGTTTTAGAAAACAGAATATATCTATAATGCCACTATTTATTAAGTGTATATGCCTTATTTAAAAAGATAAAATATTAGCCTATAATTCTGGTTCTGGGGAGGCTGAAAACAGGACGATCACTATGAGTCTGAGATGAAAATAAAATATTAAAATTGTATTGTTGGAACTGTGGATATTTGTTTTCATTCCTATGGTTGTCTGAAGAAACTGGCTGTTCCAAGAGACTGTCCCACTGTAGAACCACCACACAGAACAATGTTGAGGCATTGCTGGTGTCTCAAAGAACAGCAGCGGCCTCCCGGGAGACATTCCCTTCTGTCTACCCCGCGCCCTGCGGAGCCCAAGCTGGAGAGCAGGGGCTGAAAACTGCAACCCAGGCTTCCTCAGTAATGAGGAAGAAGCAACCAGGGCAGCGCGCCTTATTCTGTAAGGGGATTATTATTCTTGCAATGATATTGCCAAATAACAAGACCTCCTGTGGATCGATGTTGATTAGCGTTTGTGGTGTTTGAGAAGAGATAATCATACTGGCCCAAAGAACGAAGCTGTAAGAGAAACACACGCATGAATACAACAGATGTTGCACTGCAGCTGAGTGGGGAAAAGGGAACTCTTCACAAATCAAGTCGGGACAAGTGGTTAGCCATGTGTTAAAGACTACCCTAACTCTCATCTTATGCAAATAATATCAATTAAAGGAGGATTAAAGTCTTAATTATGAAAATAAAATTCTTGGATGAAATATTAAAGGAAAATATTTAACTGTTGAGATTTCTTAACAAATCACAAAATGAATGCTACTTAGAAAAGATAAATTTAAGTGTGCCAAAATTAAGAGTTTATGTCTGTGATGAGGAGCCACAAGGAGATTTTAAAATAATCATAAGTCGACAGAAGATCCTAACCACACGAAGTAATTCTATGAGAGTTCTGTACCTTTCAGGATATTAATTTTTTACTTACAAAGGCTGTTAGACTAAAATTCAATGGCATATCATTTTAAACTTTAGACATTTGTTTCCAATAACTACAATTTGTGTCTGCCACTTGGAACACAATAAAGTATACACAAAAGTATATGGAGCATTACCTCAAAATGTTGTATGTAAAATTTGGTTTTGAAATATGTGTTTATTACCCCTAAATCTTTGGATTAGCAGGACGTTGGCCCTACTCTAATGTGGTTGGTGAAGGGAGAAATCACCCTGTACCTACTGCACCTCTTCTTGTTTAGCAGCCTGGGAAATTCTCTTCGTTGTGAGAACTGACTTCGGAATGTGGACAGGGCTCAGCTGCCCAGAGAGCTGAACAAATCAACCCATGTTGACCTCATTTTAGGCTAATGCTTTTTTGGAGCTGACATGTCTACTTACACAGTGCTATGTTCATTAAATGACCTGTCTAGATGAGGCTGGGTCAATATTGTGTCCAACAATAAAACTGTAAACCTTATAACATTCTGATTTGTGAAGTTTGTAACTTCTAAGTTTGTTTCTTGATAGAGCACACCACATGATATAGTTAAAATTATTTCCAAGTTATGAAAATTAGTATCATTCAACATTGTACACCTAGTATAATTTGCACCTACTGATACAACATGTCTAAATTACAAATTTTGATCAGTACTCCATGTCTCCTATTATATAACATGGAGCTAAGCACATAAAGTGAAATTGATCAATGTGTATTACATTCTTAATTATTTAACTTTTTAAACAAAATTACACATATTGAACCTTATTGCAATTAATTCCACTGATTTATATTCTTTTCTTGTTCAACATGTTAAAAAGAATGAGAATAGGTCAAACACTGCATGAAAGCAAAATTGTTGGTATAAAGGAGAGAAAGCCTACAATGGAAAAATAACCGTTAGATAAAAGAGAAATGTAATATAAATAATTATCATGTTAACACCAATAATGCATAGCACTCTGCGGTTTTCCAAGTGTATTCACATACATTATCTGATTAGAAAGGGTTTTACCTTCATGACAATGTCCAGGCATGTTTGTCACTGCCTAAACCATCTCATCACCATGTAAGAAAGCATCTTGCTCTTTGCACCTGTGGTACTTCAGGCAGTGTTCGGTCTTTCTCTTTTTGCAGTGTACTATCTTATTGAAGCTCACGTCCATCTTAATGTCTTTCACATCTGTGCTTCCAAGCTTATGTATACAAAATAGCAACTCAAGAATCACACCCTGATGAAAGTAAATTCTGAAACATCACAAGGTATGTTCATTCTCTGTCCTCCATAAGATACATCTTATAAATGCCTGTTTTTGGTGTATGTTCCCCTCAGATAGAAAATTCCACACAAAATTCTCTATACAATAAAGCATTCAAAAAAGTGACATCTGGAAATTTAACAATTTATGTCTTAGCTTTATATAAATATTTTACATGAAAATAAATGATATTCTAAATGTAATCAAGAATATGACAAAATAGTAACTATTTCTGTAATCAATAATTACTTTTGAGAGACTATTTAACATTATTTATTACTGAAAGAACTTTTAAAATTTAATTATCATAGGTGAATAAAGCCAAAGGAAAGTTAATGGATTTAAAATCTTTATTAAAGAATAATCTACTTGGGTCTGTAGATTCCATTTGCTTTCACTTGTCACTGCATAAGACAAAGACCTCATTAAAAATCAAAGAAAAAATAATGATGCTTTAATGAGATATTCATCAACAAGTACCACCACTACGATGTGCTAATTTATGTACTCAATTTAGAGCACAAAGGTACTAAAATTCAAATACTGTTAACATTACAAGAGACCAACAAAAATCTTAGCCAGTCATTTGAGGACATCAGAATACACAGGTGCCAGTTCTGTGTATGTTATGGACAAAGTCCTTATTTACCAACATATGCTCTGACTACCACTAAAGGTTATTGATGTTGATCTCATCTGTCCACTGAAGAAATCAAGGCACAGAAAGGTTAAAAACCTTACTTCAAACACCGCTACCAACAAAACTGGAACTCAAATCCAGAAGATTTGTCTTCATTGTCTTTGCATAACTTTTGTTTCAAGCTTTGACGCTTGACACATAGATAATTTCCAGGCATTAAATTTCTACCACTGCCATATTGATAGAGGCACAGAATTGATTAGGCTTATGAAGGGAAAATAATCTAAATGATCCTATAAGTTAAATTTATCTAAAAGCCACATATTCTAACACATTCTACATTTTATGTTTGCACCCAAGGAAAAGATGTTCATTCTTATCAATAAAATTAGTACTCATAGATAACGTTAAATCACATCATTCTATTACTTATATTTATAACAGTATTGAACAGGACAGAGTTAACTAACTTGTTTATCAACCTATGTGGTACTAGACCCAAATAATACAAAATATTTAAGGTCTTTGACTTTAATTAGATTTTCTTCTCTATGTTATAGTCTTGAAAGGATATGATAATCTTTCAATCTAGTGCGTTCAACAAAGTCACTCTGCTTCACCATAAAAATTAAAAATTATAGGGGTGGGGAGATGGCTTAGTAGAATAAGTGCTTCCCTGGCAAATGCAAAGGCCTGAGTTCTATCTGCAGTTCCATCACACAAAAAAGTTGTATACATGAATACTAAGAGACACACAGTTTTGAGCAAGTGAAAATAATTTATTGAAATACAAGTATTCTACTGTAAATGAGAAACATTCATGAATAGTTGCATTAAAATATATTGCTAATGTGGCAGTGGCAGTTTCTTAAGGGTTGGATATAAGTCTAGCTAATCAGTCTTAAAAATTCTATAAAAGTAAGGTAATAAAAGATGTCCTATAAATTTGATTTTCATCTGCATAGTAGATAATCAAGTAAGCATTCACTGAAAGGAATCCAATTCAAATCCTAAAATCACTGGCATGATAAAGCAGTGCTCAAATTTTTTTTTTCTCCTTCACATAAAATAAAATGGAAAAGAAAGCAGAACTTGGTTTCCAGTGGTATATGTTAAGCGAGCTCTATACCTTCACATTAGATTATTTACAAATATATATAACATTTATCCTTAGTTTTCATACACCTGTAGTAATGATTCTGTACACTCTAGATTAAACGTACATAGTATTTAGAATTCTGTTAGAAGTATTTAAGGACTCACCATTCATGGCTCCATGTTATCTTGTTGACTTTTAACACCTGTGTGTTTATTTTTATATTATGTTTACTTGTGCATTATAAGGGGTTGAACATGGGACTTCAGAGGCACTATTATGGCTACAAAAGTTGTTCCTAGGGCCGTTAAACAATAGAGATTGCTAAGACCAAGATAAAGCAAGACCTACATAACAAGAAATGTGCTTTATCTTGATCTTAACCATCCAGCAGAAAAGCATAAAAGTGAGGTATAAAAGTAAAGCCACATTAATATGTTGAGCTATAAAAGACTCAAGTCAACAACTTCTGACATTGCCAGTCCTGTGGATAACCCACTAATATTATGGACTACTGGACTATATTGGATTATTTTGATGAATTCAGATGCCTACAATATTTAAATGGCAATGGAATACCCATCTCTGACAAAACTAAACAAAAAAGGGGATTCAAATGAAGGACCATTTTGTATCTGTATACACAAAATAGTTAGGATGGACACACAGCTACTTCGTCTTAATTCATTGAAAAGGAAGATTTGCACTAATAGTGTTTGGACCGGATATCATGTCTGCATCTTGGGAATAACCACTACGAAGACAAAAATATGCAATATATCAATTATTGAAACTGTCCTACTAGTTGGTTTTGAAACTGTCTCATTGCTATTTGGTTCTCAATAAAATGAATTAAAAAAAAAAAAAAATAGAGCTGGCAAGAGCCAGCCAGATAGCTCAGCAGACTAAAGTGCTTGCTTAGGCAGAGTGCAGTGGCCAAGATTTGATCCCCCGTGCGCTGTGCTGGCTCTGCCCCAGGGCCCACTGAGATGGTGATTGAGACTGGGCGTGGTGACACACGCCTGTAATACCATTGCTGGAGGCTAAAAACAGAATTGCTATGAGTCTGATCTATGTAGTGAGACCCTGTCCTAATTACAGACCAAAAAAAAAAATAAATAAATAAATAAAAGGAGAACCTGAAACATACTTGGAGAAGTAAAAAGTACAATAGGTAACAAGCTATTAAAGGAAGAAGAAGGAAGAATGGAATGCAGAGCCAAGAGGCCAATTTTCAGCAATCTGTGTTGGAACGTAACTGGAAATGAAGAGAGGTACACCTAGATTTCAAACAGCCTTATGGACCAGATGAAAAACTTTTGTTTTCTTGAAAAATGAAGACTACTAGAAGCTTCAATTCTAGAATGGTTTATCTGACTTATGTGTTGTCAGAAATATAGGTTAGAATGTTGAAAATAAACTCAAGAAAGCGTAGAAATAAAGAGACTGGTTATACCACAGCACAGAGATGATACAATTTTAAATTTTAGGTCATGAAGTTAGTAAGAAGTTACAATTTTGAAGTTTTCTTGAACTACAAATAAATTTGGAGAGTAAATCTTCTAAATATCATATTCGCATTTTTCACCCAAATATCTGTGGCACAATATTAGAAATACTAAACCAATAGCTCTTGTAATTAGATTAAATGGGATTGAATTTTTTCAAATATAATTTCATATACACAATGAAATTATTTTATTGTGTACTCCTTCATAAAAATATATGATGATAAAAGCTAAAACAAAAAAAAACTGCTTAATATTTAATTTGTCAGCCCTTGTCCAGTGTAGTACTTTTGAATTGTGCACCATTTGTTATAAATTCTTGACCTATAATTATGTTCTCTCCTTTAAGATGATTTACAGTATGTTTGCTAAGACAATTTGCAATATGTCTTTAAATATATTATCAAAGGGAATAATGAGACAAATTGGAAAAATAATTGCTTTCCAAACATGAAACGCACTCTTTGCCTTTACACTTCAGCAAGTTCCGCTAACTGGTGGGCAGTCTGTTCATTACGGTCATTGTCTTGATTTATATTGACTCTGAGAGATGGTGCAGGAATTCTCACGGCCGGTTAATGCAGCTGAAATTAACAGATTGACTCCGCCATGCCCTGTTCATTTTCCATGAAGAGATTCAGTTAAAAGGTGCCCAGCTTGTGATTCTTCACTTTTCAGGGATGAAAAGTAGATCATCACCCAAATTTGATGCAATTTATCCTCACTTTAACTCATTGGGAATAATTAGTTCATTTGCTTCTTCATAATAACTGTAAGTCTACAACCACTTAAACTATTTCAGTAAAAATAATCCAAAAATGCCCGTGACAATTACGCACATATTTAAGTGGGGGGAAGATTTCTCATGAGGAGTCATAGTGATAAGAGGCTCTGCGTCAGCGCCAAATTCTCCTGAATTATGTTCATTCTTCACAATTTCATGTCATTGAAATGAAACATGACTAATGCAGCAGCACGAATATTCTAAAATTCCACCCAAAGTAAGAGTTGGATGGGCCAGGGAGACAGTTCAGCAGTTGAAGCGCCTGCCTGGCGAGAGCGAGGACCCAAGTTCGATCCCCGGTACCAAACGCCATGCTGGCCCCACGCCGAGCTGGCCACTAAAACCAGGTGTGGTGGCGCACGCCTGTAATCCCAGCTCTGGGGAGACTGAGGAAAGGGAATCACTAGGGGTCTGAGCTGCATAGCGAGACCCTGTATTAAATTAATTAATTAATATTTGAAAAAAGCTGGAGCACTTTTAACTGGTCATAATATATGTTAATTTTATTAGAAAACTACAATCAAAGGCCTCTGGCTATGAGGCTAAGACCACTGTGCAAGTAGGAACATCCGCCTCTTCCCCGCGTGAGGCCACGGGAAATGCGTGCTGGTAAAGCTTGTTCCGGCACAGCTGCAGGTGTACTCCCCCCGATTCTCCTACCAAACAGTGTCTCATTGAGTGATTTCCTTCAACCTAGCGTAAACTAATATGTCTCTTCTCAGTGATTTTAGAACTCTTAGTCTCCCAACCTCCCTTCTCTCCAAAAGTGGATGTACGAAAGCTCATGGAGGATTCTCAAGAGCCTGGGTTCCTGAGGGGCCAAAATACACAAAATCTCATTTCGCTCCATGTGGGAAAGTTTAGTTTTACCAGTAAGAGTCTGTATCGAGTTAATCCACTGAGATTCAAGGATGGTGTTTTAAAAGGTTATGGATAAAAGTATTTTTTTTAAAAAAAAATGATATGTAGAGGGTTAACTCTTTACAAACAAGAAATTTCATTTCCAGTATAGCAGTACTTTTCAGAAAGCACTAATGGTATCAACAAAACTACTAGAGATATTACTCAGCTAGTGAGTAAACAGTTTTACAGTGCTTCCTGAATAATGTCCTATTTCAAGCATTTGGCAAGTTGTAAATATTTAATCCTGAAAAACAGCATCCTTTCTGGAGGGGAGTGGTGTTATCTAATGTAAGAACTGAATCTGAGGCACTCTAGATATTCTTGCTCTAGAATCTGTACCTTTAAAGCTAATTCTGTTCTACAAACTGCACTACTAGTTGGTAATGATTTGCAGTTATATCTCATGTAAAATAATGTGTTTTTTATAGAAATTCCAGGACTTTCCAGAAGAACAAAGCAAACAAAGGAAAGTACCAAACAGAACATTATTCATCAGGTTTCCAGTCCCTGTCTAAATTTACCTTTGTTGTCAAGAAAATCAAGTTTGGAGGAAGAGGAACACACCACGTATTCTGCGTGACTCAGTGCAGGAAGACTGGTGGCCTCCGAGTAGAGACAATGACAAGGCTCTGCTTTCCACACCCCTGAAGAGTGAGAACAGCTAATTTCGATAACTGAAGTCTATAATTAGCTAATTAAAAGTGAGGCTTTGAATCCTGCTAGGTTAAAGACAAGTTGTGATGTTCAGGTATACAGCCGAAAAGCAGGCATGCATACTCCACATAAACTCTTTGGTTCCAAGTCCACATTTTACCTGTTAAGTGACTTTTCCTTGGCAGGCTGTGTGAATTTTAATAAGTTACTTAACCTCGTAAGCCACCCAAACCTGATCTTCGGCCTCCAGACAGTACTGCTACCTGAGGATCAACGGACGATTGTGGGAGACAACGGGGGCAACGTAGTTGGAACATTTCCAGGCGTGTTAGCGGCTAGGAGAGGATTGATAAGGGCAGTGCTTAAAAGGTGCTTGAATATACAGACGTTTTTAAACACTTCTTCTAAGATGCACTACCACATTTTGTACTTAGGCTGCACTATGCGAGCTATAGGTCCTCTTCATTCCTCTCTCTACATAATTCTACTATACCTTCGAACAACCTAATAAGCCAATTGTAAAGACCCCAGACTCAGTCTCAACTTGTAACCTTCTCACAAAAAATGCTGTGGTTTGCTAATGAGAAATTCAATTTACACTATCTTGTATTAAATTAATAACTCCAAATTTTCTAATTTTTGCATATCAAAAATTACAGTGAATCTCATACACACATATAATGCAATTACAGGTACAATTATAAATATGTATATATAAGTCTTACACATATAAAAATATGCATGATCTAGCAAAACTTGATAGAGAGCATTTTCAGAACATATCTGTGGCTTTCTGAACATTTTGCTCACATATTTACTGAGTTTAACAATGTTCTGGCTTCTAAAACTTAGTTATTACCTCGGTTTAGAGCATACCACTATTAGGAGATTATGTGTTTGTGGTTGTCTGCTGTCTGCACTCCTATCCAGTGGTCCTGAGCTCCAGCCTAGGTCTGCACCTTCCACCTGTTCAGGCCAATCTCGCAGCTCTCTTCTCCACCTTACACTGCACTTCCCACAATCTTCTCATTTCTGCAGAATTCTCTCTTCTTATAAAATAATGCATTCTTGAACAACAAAACAACAACAAAAACTTACATAAAGTGAAGGTAACTATGTCTCATTTCACAAGAAAACTGAGCCACTGAATTGTTTATAAGGTCCAGTGAGATAGCTCAGTGGACTAAGCACCTGCTTAGGCAAGTGCAGGGACCAGGGTTCAACCTCCAGCACCACATGCTCTACCCTCAGGTGCGATTGGCTGGCTACAGAAACTGGGTGTGGTGCTGCACGCCTTTAATCCCAGTGCTAGGGTGGCTGAGAACAGGAAGATCACAATGAGCCTGAGCTGTGCATTGTGACCCTGAACCAAATACACAGAAACAAAACAAAAATTGTTTATAATCCATCTAATAATTGCCAAGTCCTATAAAAATGAGTGCAACGCCTTAGTAACACTACAATTTGTAGTCTGGCTTAGATTTTTTTTTTTTTTTTTTTTTTTTTCGGAACCAGAGATTGAACATAGGCCTATGCACTTTCCAGGCAAGCGTTTAGTCTACTGAACCATCTCCCCATTCCCCCAGATTTTTACTGTGACTGGCTAATGAATATAGCTTGTTTCGTTCAATAAGCTACTTTGTAACTTTTCTCAAGAGGAATCAGGCTCTTATAAATAAAATATATGTGATAGATATATAATTTTATTTATTTATTTATTTTTCTGGTACCGGGGATTGAACTCAGGACCTTGTGCTTGCCAAACAAGCACTCATTCTACTGAGCCATCTCCCCGGTCCTATAATTTAATTTATGAAAAAAAAAAAACTTCACGGTATCAAATGCAAAACAAATCGAATGAAATATTTATTGTGTAAACCAGTGAAACACAACTACACTATGATGAGGCAATTAGTATGTGCTGTATGTAGGTGCACTTAGAAACAAGTAAACAACTGACCAATGTAGAGGAGGAGCTCAGGAGCCAAAATTTTGAATTTAGGTGAAACTCCTTAAAATAGAATCATCTTGTCTCCATTAATGTATTTGGAAATCTGACATGTCAAAATCCTAACGTATTCCAAGGGTTGGATACTGTTTTCTTGACTCTCATGAGAAGATACACAGCGTGAGCATGGGTGCCGCTGTGTGTGACGGTTAAGACATAAGTACAGTAATTTTAAGTACTGCTGATTCTCAAGGAGACTTAAGTTATTACAGCACTTTCAAAGGGGAAAAAAAGTCAAATGCCCAACCCCTAGGAGCAGCCCTGACTGTCCTTCCCTTGCTTGTCCCTCACAGCAGACCTCACTGTAAACCATCCAACTTGAACACCTTCGGCTGTAATGAGCTCACTAAGGAGAAGAGAAAGTTACCTTTCTCCTTCCACTCTTACTAATATCTTTCAACTTTGCCATTAGTTATCTAAATGAAGATTAAGGAGATAAAACCTAAATCCCAAAGCACTCTAGGGCACTTGTTTTTGTGCAAAACGCAGGCATGAAAGCCAAGGAAGGTTGGGCTCCCCCACCACGAAGGTCCTGGTGTGCTGTGTCCTCCAGGACGTGAGCTTAATACAACGGCTATAAAACCCGGGCAGTGAGAAAGGGTTCTGCATGTCTGACACTTATTTTCAAAAATCACATGTGCCGATTATTACTGAAATCCCAAATATTTCTTCATGACTGGAATCTTAAGTATATTAAGGCTTGCTAATAACTGCAAGTATAAATTTCATCCTATATAATGAGATAAGCTTTGCAAAGTCAGGAAGATTTTGTGTTACCGGTTTGCATTTTTTCACTTCCTTGAGCACCTTTCTCTAAAGTGGCACCTTTTTCACTACTGAGAAAAGTCTCTGTAACCCAACACTGGGAACACATAATAAGCAGAAGTACAAAAATATATTCCATGACACTACACATCACGTATTTCGGCCCCGTTCTCTCTTCGAGGAACAGAAAATAAGAAAGGAAAGTATGGGTGAAAATAACATCATGACTCACTTCAGAATTCTGAGCCTACCTGCCAAACAACCAGGAACCCAGCGTCTGAGCTCTCCTATGAATGAGAAGAATACATTTTGCTTGTTCTTTCTCATTAGACAAAAGCGATCGATGGAGAAAACGCCTCATCTATTCCAATCTAATTTACGAATGTACATTAAATAAAAAAGAACAAGACTTGAATGTATAAATCATAAAACTAATAATAGTGTATTTGACTATTTAAAATGCATTTTGTAAGCTTTAAAACATATTCACATATATTCTTAGACATTGATTTTTGTTATTGTGAAATGGAGTTCAACAAATATTGTCTTGATATTTTAAAGCTTGGTCAATTGTACCAAGACTAAAATTGTGACAAACTTTAATATAAATACCTCATAGATCATTCATTTCCTTGATCATACAATTTTTTAAAAGATCTACTTAATTTATTTAATTGGTATTTTAATATACCACAACTTCAGGAAAACAGAATCAAAAACATTTTAGGGATTTCCTGGGTAGATGCGACAAATCATTTATGTGTCCGTGCTAGGACACCCTGGGAAATCCACAGTGAAGAGTTTGTAGAGGACGTGCATCAAGTTTTTATTTAACTGTTCTTTTACTTATGTAGCCATGTCTTTTCTGCATATTTTAAAAAGTTCGTATATGACAATGTCATCATGCTAAGCCAATGGAATTGAACCTCCCAATTCACATTATTAAAAATGTCAGAAATGCTCTGGATGCATTTTGTATCTATGCTGATGTTTAAAACAGAATGGGTTTAGAATGTGGTTAAGTGTGTTACATATCTGTGGCAATGAGTCATTAAACTGCATAAGAGTAGTTGATTTATTTTCTTAAAATCATTTATAGTTTTAATATGTTCAGTATTTTTTATTGGAGTTATTTTATAAAATAGGCACTATCTAAGTGTAAAGCTGGGTCCAATTTTTATTGATTAAAATTAGCAATAAGTAGGATTATAAATGTATACCCCAGTCATCAAGAGCTTGCCTAACATGTGCTAGGCCCTCAGTTAGATCTCCAAGACTGCAAAATCTAACTATCTAATTGACTTATTAAATACATAAACCAAAAGTGAATTAAGTATTCCTCAGTATATCAAATTGGAAAAAGGAGAAATGTTGATTTTATTGCTTTTAGAATTATTGCCTTACAGTTAGACAAACTATACCCCAAAATATGTCTATATGTTGTAGAAAACCCTGTGGAGCATTGTATTTTTAGAATGTGGCTTGCATGCTACTTAGAAATATAATCCTGCATTTTCAGCTTCTCCTGACACTATGCATATTAGATGGAACAAGCAGAAAAAACTAGTTTCATTTCAAACTACCTCGAGAAAGGCATGATTATGTGCAAATTCACACACACACTCTACATAGTGCCTCATTGTGACTACATTACCAGGACGGAAATAAAAACGAAATTTGGGGGTTATATTCCACTACCAGCTTCTCACTTCACTCTGTCTTTCTTATGTTTTTTTTTTTTTTTTTGCTCCTTTATGACTATCAGTTCCTCATTATAAATCAATATGCTTTGAACTAAGTATGAAGTGTGATGATGACAGCAATCGGATCGGCATGAAGCATTTCAGGCAGTGCCGAGCACCCCTCTCTACTTGCTTCTAAAAGTATATTCCTGGGATGTACTACTAGCCCTTCTAGAAGTCATTTTCACAATGAAATTGTTAAATTAGAGTAACACATTCCAAATGAGATTTGTTGATTGCTATAAATCGGTAGGGGAGTTACTCTTTACTTGATAGGAGCAAGAACTTAACATTAGCTAGTATCCCTCAAAGTGGTATTTAACTTTAAATAGAAATAGGCACTTTTTGAAAGAGCAGAATTTATTTATCGAGGAAAAGAAAGGTTCCGTCCCAGAGAGGGACAAAAGAGGACCCAAGTGGGTTGCCGAGGAACCTGCGTTTCCTAGAGATTTTTAAAGAGCAAAAGTGTGAGGGGAGGCAGGTCTAAGGTGGAAAGCATGGAAACTCCTTAGGTGGGCATGAGGGGGGACAAAACTATGTTCAGCCCATTAGATTACAGGGACAATTGCTCAGGTAAAATGGATTAAATCTGAACAAGTGGGGAAGCGAGTCACTGAACAAGTAAGATAAATAGAGAACAGGGGCTCTTCCTATAAAGGGTTAGGTTAGTGACTCTTTCTGGCTTTTCCAAGGTGACTGATACCTATTTAGAGTATAAGTCCCTGGTGCCCATCCCTAGGGAGGCATGTCATTGCATTTGTTTAAACATTCATTTAGAGGTCCGGCCTGTCTCTCCTCTAAGGTTGCAAGGTATCTTGCCTTCTATATGGGGTCCTTTGGGTGCCTGTCTTCCTGCCTATATTTCTATCTAACTCATCTTGACAGGCACTTTGAAATCAGAGATCTGAATTCAAAAGCTTAGCTCCTTAAGGACATCTGTTGGTTACTGATGAAAATATGAAAAACAAATGGAAAAATTAATTTTTATGAAATATTAGTGTTTTGGAAGACTGTGTCTTTAACAGTATATAATAAGCACTGTAACATTTACAACTGTGTAATTCCCAGCCACATTCTGTCCTTTAGGAGGCAGTAGTTAGTGAGAAACGGTGCTGAAAACTTCAGATCTCCTCATTGTCCTACAGTAGAGCTAGTGTTTCTCCCCTCTAAAATGATGTTGGAGCTGTCAATGTCTTAGTACAAGGATGAAGAGCAAATGCCTTTAGTCATAGAAGACTCTTGAGATTTTCCACTATCATATATTTGTGAGATCATGGTATTTTATTATGACTATACTTATGTTTGCACAATTACATAATGACAAAATTAAAGGCAAATGTGAACTCACTACCAAACGACAAAGTTATTTCTTATAAAAATATGTAGATAGGGAAATAACTCTACAGAATTGTGAAGTTATGACTGTGGCTGTGTCCAGAGCTTTACAATGCTGACCATGGATGGGCAAATGTATAATTATCAGCCATTCACGCTAGTGTTAGGTTTTCATAAAATAATTTTCTGAAGTAGGAATTTTATGAATTTTTATATATAACTGAATAAATTTGTCTTTTAAAATCATTTTAAAATCATTTTTGTTTCTTTATAGGAATGTATTGGAATAGTTAATAATGCATGGTACTAGAAGAAAATATTTGTTTATTTCAAGTTTATTGTTATGAAGACCTGAAATACACCCTTTCATTTACATTAAATGAAATGTGTTTATTTTTCAAGTGTTTTCTTTTTTGTAATGTTATAAAATATAAATAGAAAATTTATATGATCTTAGATTTACTTGAACATTCTGTGACATTGTTCTGTCTTCTAAGAACATGTTCAGTTCTTTCACTGGGTAAGAACTGAAGGAAAAAAAAAGAACTGAAGAAGATGAAACATAATGTCATCAAGTAGTAAATATGTCAGGAATTAACTCTGCTTATCTTTTTAAAAATTCAACAACAGAAATTAATGGATTTGGGGGTTGTGACGAGGACAGTGACTCTTGCTAAAATCATAAAAAATCATGGTATGAGTCCACAGCAGTTCTTGGAATAGATAATTATCTACTGAAGTGAAAGATGGCTTTGAGGCTAACTGTGTTTATGCAGTGGCACCGTGGTTCACAAGCTCACTTCTCTCCATGAATCTCAAACAGAACTGGATGAGAATGGAATCTAACTTACCCATAAGGTCAGTCACTGAATTTGATCTTCTCTCCTCAGTTTTTATCCTTATGGTTACAAATGAATACTTTGTATATATTGATAAAAATTTTATGAATGACACCTTAACTAAAAAAAATCTTTATAATTACTGTGATAAGTCTAACTATATGCTGTTATCCATTACTTTTAATAACCGTTAAAAGATAAAAACTAAAATGAGCAACAGATTAATTCTTACCTCATTATGCTACAACTGGAGTAAAGACAATATGTTGCATATAAACTGACTTTAGCCAATAAAAAAATCTCAGGTGAGAAATGTCAATTTAATAAACAGATCTTAAGCTGAAGCCAGGCCACAGTCACCAGTCAGGTGCCACTTGATCAAAGGCTAATTTATAAAAATAATCTTAAAACTCCTCAATCCTTCTGAGAAAGTGGTTCCCATGAAACTACTCCATCGCATGTAATTCTGTCATGAACTTTGCTGAAACTTTTCTTAGGCACTTCTGGAACACTTTGCTCTGACAGTCCAGTGTTAATATAATCACAAGCCATACTAGAAGAAAATAACAAAATCACACAGCAAATTGGCAGCAATTGATCAATATTTTCAAAAAGAGTCAAATAAAAATGTAAACATAACTTGTAATTATATTTTCAAACCATTTTTGCAAAATAAGTATTTTCAAGCTAAATATATCCATCCATTCTCCTTTCAGGAAATCATTCATACCATATTTCTAAGATAAAACCAAATCATATTCCAAGGATTATTTTCTCTTACCCATAACATAATTTATTCAGTATGATCTTCAAATCTTGCTCTAAAATACTGTTTCTTATTTGTGCTATAATTCCAATAAATTTTGTGCACCACTTGCAATAAATCCTTTAAGTAGCCACATTTTAACATTATTTATTTATTTGTTTTTTGGCAGAACCAGGGAATGAACTCAGGCCCTTGAGCTTGCCGGGGAAGTATTTATTTTACTGAGCCATCTCCCCCTCCCCAACGTAAGTTATTTAACAGAATTTGACAATATGGACAGGTCTGTGGGTATTTTTCTGTAATATACATTTCAAGAGAAATATCTTAGTTGGCAAATAATTGCCTAGAAGGGGAACTTCCCAATTAAATACGGTAAATCATTATTTGTCAAGTGCTCATTATAGAATAACAAAAACAGACACGTCGTGTGATTCATATTCTGTCCGATACTGAGAATGTCCTTGATCATGCATGTAGGTGACCAACAAGCAAACCTAGTACTCACTCAATTTTCTTTTCTACAAGATAAGGATAAAAATATGTTCGTCTTTTAACTCATGGAGTTATTATTTGTATCCTTCAAAAAGATATTTGGAATCTAGAAATTACCATTTAAATTTACAATCATTCAAACTGGCGCAATCCAGGTTTGCCACTGAGGAAGAAAGGAACGAATACTTTGAAAATCAGTATGTTCTCTGAATAATGATTTTACGTCCTCATAGGTCTGTCCCCACTGTTTATCATCTACCTTGTTTCTCTCAAACCCTAAATCTTCTGAGAGTCCAGAGCACTTTCTACATCTACTAAAATCTTCACTACATTACAGTATTTGTTATATTTGTTGAAATTTAATAGTATGAAATATGTTTTAATATAAGTAAAATAAATACTCATATTAGATTGAATTCATAAGATATTGTTCACATTATTCAGAGGTCATAGTATTTGGTGGACATCCCAAAAGTGATCAATAATTTCAACTTTCCGTTAGTAATTAAAATAAAGGATAAGATAAAAGTCTATTTATGAAAACACTGGATTTCACTAGTAAATAACTTAAAGTATTTTAATTTTAATGTCAGCTTTGATATTAGGACTAAATAATTTTATTTACCTACTCTATACTGTATAATCAATTATTTTATACACCAAGACTTAAACTCTTTAACTTGAAAACATAGTAAATCAATACACAAAAAAACACTGTGTTGTATCTATTTATATCAATATTAGACTGATTAAATTTCCATGTTGCTTAGAGACTGACCTTAATTAGAAGTTGGGGACATTCTGCTAAAAAAGATGGCTGAAGACTCTACTGGTTCTGCGCTTGCTAATTTTCCTGCAATTAAGGAATTTATCTTCTTGACACTATTTTAGAAAACACGGTAAACCTATAACAAAACTGTGGAGAAAAAAATGCTCTTAAGAGATTTATTTCACTTTCTTTTTGAATTTTGGTTCTGATTAGCACATGCTTACAGTATTTAAAGGCCACATTGATAATGGGGAGTTTGCGCATGTACAGAACACGTGTTAATTTTTCATCCCTTTCCATCCCTCTCTCTTTGCTTTACCTAATTTCAATATATTCTGGGTAGCAGAAATATATCAAAATTTTCTTCTAGTAGCCTAAACTTGGTTCATACTCAAGAAAGAACCCTAGAGAGTGCAATAAATACAGAGGAAGGCAAATTATACACCGAGAATGTGGCAACAAGAAGCAATAAACTACCTGTAGAAGGAAATTATCATCAAATAGATCATTTTATCTTTCGGATTTATGATATATTCAGCACAGATTTTGTATTCTTTTGATTCATTCTTTACATTGCTTTCATTGGACAATTAAACCGAGGGAAGCGCCTGCTGAGCTCACAGGCTCTGCTTGCAGGAAGACTGACGTGCACAAGAGCACAGCTGATCTGTACTGTGTTCCTCCCAAGTGAGAGCAGGAGTTATCTTGGGAGGAAGCTGAGACAATCATTGACGTAATGGAAAAGCATCAGGATATACACCAGGACCCTTCAAAGTGCACCGGAAGAAGGGAGGGGGAGACACAGTAGTGAACACGGATTAAGAATTTGCAAATCTATAGTATTTTACAAGATCCACAAGATGGAAAACAGGCACAGAGAGAAAAATAAATCAGGCCATGCTTACTTACTTTTATGCTTTGAGTGTATTTTCTTTAAATTATTTATTGAATTTTTTCGCTCACTTTGAATACTCTGTTGCTTTCTGGCCTAGCAGCTAAATAGTAGAACTTACCTAGTTAATGATTTTTCACAAAATGATGAATAGACACTAAAATTCATCCTATTTCATGTTTTCATTGATCATCATTTGCTTACCAGAGGTGCTCTATGTTTTGTTTTCTAAGTGAGTTAACTAAAATAAAGCCACTAGTGAACTAAAAACACAAACTTATCATTATATGATGGTTTACCTCAATTTTTGGACCCACAATTATTAGTATTTTGGAAGAAATAGTTTTATTTATATCACAAAAAGCAAGCACCAGTTATAGTGAAAGTCATATTTACTCATAAATTAATTACTATTTTGACTAGGAGCTTCTAATTTATAAACAACAGGTTAAAATATGTAAACATTAGAAGTTGATAAAAAGCCATGATAATAGTTTTCAAATTCAACACATATTGGATGTATGATTTCCGTATTCATCAGAAACTAAATTTGAATGTATTTTTAATTTTTTTTTTAAATTTTGTATTTGCTGCAGGGTCTTGCTATACAGCTCAGACTCATCGTGATCCTCCTGTTGCAGCAGCCCCAGCCCTAGGGTTACAGGTGTGCGCCACCACGCCTGGCCTTCATGACCGGCAGGTGCACCCAGAGAGGGGCCAGCATGACATGTGGTACCAGGGTTGGAATGCAGGTCTTTGTGCTTGCCAGACAGGCACTTAGATAGTTGAGTGTCTCCCTGGCTAATCTGAAAGTATTTCTGAATCACACATACAATTAAATAAATATCTATTATACCTATAATAAATTATAATCAAAGTTTTATTATTGATTGACTAAGTGAAAGTCTAATCTTTGCTTAAGCTGCCTGCTTGTAACCCCAGGAACTGAATAGTTTAAGGAAGAGGATAAAACAACGAAGATTGCAAATTCAAGGCCTATCTGGGCAACTAGACACCACGTCTCAAAATAGAATTGAAAAGATGGTTGGAGACGAAGCTTAGAGCTTCCTGAGTTTAACCCTAATGTAGTAAAAAGAAGAAGAAAACCAGTAAAAAGCTAGCACAAATTTTCATAGCTAATTAAAGTATGATGAAATAAAATCCTACTAATAATGTTTATGATATTAATCTGACATGACAAAAGTGAATATTGTAACAATACGTTGGTGTTATTTTCCACTTCCTTTAATGTCATTTCCTGATTGATTATAGGAAGGACCTTGAATAAAGATGTACGCTTATAAAACAGTGTTATTTGAACTAAGCCTTGAATAAATATGCTACCAACTCATACATACTTAGAGAGGATAAATGGGTCACATTTAGATGCACTTCCTAGTGCCTACATTAAACTGCTATATCAACTCTCATTTTTCCCATTTAAACCAGCTCTCACGATATTCTGACACCTGATTCCTGGCTATCCCATACTAAAGGGACAACACAATTGCAGGGCATCAACAAAATATTCTTATATGAAGTATTAAAATGTTAAGACTTGTTTCAACATTTTGTCTATTTCTCCAGGTAGTAATTAGAGTTGGGTGACACGAGGCCAGCGTGGGTATTCCTGTGTACATACTAGTTCTGTAACAAGCACGTTGTTTGCAATGTTCTAGTCAAATTCCATTACGTGTGAACCCACAACGTACTGTACCTGAGAAAAACAGAAGGATGAAATCTGTACCTGGTGCAGGGATTCCTTAATTGATCTGGAGGGAAAACCCTTGCACTGCAATTGTTTCTGGAAGCTTTCCATGTAACAAGGCTGCATATGCTAATCAAAAATCACTCCTACAAAGAGGCCTCAAGATCTGAAAAGCAGGAGTCTAACTGGACAATTTCTAATGTGTTCAATATGAATCAAAATATTATTCAAATATGGTGTAAATATCTGAGAATTTTTAAGAAATGTTAGGAAAGGAAGAAAATTAAAATGCTATACCTATTTTCCTTAAATATATAATTTCCAAAGATATGAAAATGGAATGAAGGAAAAAAGCAAAAGACATACAATTACTACTCAGCCAAGAGACATCAATCAACATTAATTAGAAAAATTTCCTCCAAATTAATGTTTACTGTATTAGTGACAATTGTGGTTTGTTCTTTTATTTGACTATAAAGTGAACACTATTTTCAGAAAAAATAAAGGGGAAATGTGCTACTGCACAGAGGCTGTGTTACCTGACTTCATCATTCCTTGTACAATGTCTTAATTATTTTATTAGCATGTCTTTGTGGTACATAATGAATACATGCATTGGAAAGAGTTGGTGCAAATACACAGCGCACTCCTCTCTCCTCCACTGCCCCTACCTTTTGCACGGTCTTCCTCCCCATTTATTTCTTATCACCCACGTATGATTTTGCTCTTTAAGGATATCCTGACCACAAGCCAGTTCTCAGTGCCACCACTGCAAAACAAATCACTTGTTCCTAGAATTTGTTATGTCTATAGCAAAGCAAACATACACTCCAACAAAGGAAAAGAATCAAACACTGATGAGAGAGCTCATGTATGCTAGTGCGTTCATTTTTTATTTCTCAATATCTGACAAGATTATTTTGATGAATTAAAAATTTATGAAAGAGATTGTATAGGATATGGACTTTAGATAATTCCTGCTCAACCAGTAAATAAGTTAATGCAGATACTATAAAGCTGTTATCTCTACAATACTGCTTTCATTTTGTAGAATAAGATATTTTTTTCCTACTATAACTTCATGAGGAATTATTAGATCTGCTGTTCCATATTTCTTTACCTGCCTTGTATATATTAATACCATTTGGGAACTACGACCAATCTGATTCACAAGAAACCTGTAAGACAAATCCAGTGGTACGTGCATATGAAATGCATGTAATCTATTTTAACACCGACCTTTGCCTGGGTCTATTTCCAAATGTTTTTCTGAGTAGCCTAATAACACTGACACACGAATTAAACTTACTGTACTTTATACTCTACTACCTTTTATTAATAGGCTTATAAGTGATACTAAACTGGGAATACATTGAAGACCATTGTTAAGTATTAAGATTACCTAGATGCGTATAGATAATTTCCTATACATAGCTCTGTATAACATTTGCTATAAAATCAAGAGCCCTTCAGCTTTCTCTCTAGAGCTTGCCTGCCTGTCTGTTTTTCATTTCATCAGGTGCCAAGCCAGCCACTGAAACAGGGTGTGGTGATCATGCCTATAATTTCAGCGCTAGAGAGGCGAGACCGGAGGATCATTACAAGATCATTACAAATAAAAATATAAAAATAAGATTTTTTCAAATGGTATCTTAATATCCAAAGACTTAGAGTTGTGTGAAAGTCTTGGTATTTAAGAGTTCTACAAGAAACTTAGACAGATTTTTAATATCTAAATTCCCACTTATATTATTCATAATTTAGAAAATTGTAACTGCTCTGTTATCAGTAATCCTGAAATGCCAGCTTCACTGAATTAAGAAAGGCTTATTCGTGAGGCACATTTCAGGGTTGTCCCTGCATCAGTCACGGTGGCACGGCCTTGGCTGCTGAACCTGTCCTGGGCCGCTCTTCTCCGTCTGCCATGAACAAGCAGCTTGTTGGTTTCGCTACTCTCCCTTTCCATGATACTTTTGTACTAAGCCCCCAGATCTGTGAGCTAAAGTAAGCCTCTCTCCTTGAAGTTGTGATTGTAGTGTACCGTCTCCAGGAATTGAAAAGCTGCTATACCCTGTTCACTGGGACTTCTGCTTTTTTACAATAATGGAAATGTTCCATATCCATAATGTTCCACTGTAATTACAAGACCTAAGAAGGCCAAAGAGTAGAAGTGGGTTTAGTGTGATTAGGAAACACATTTTGAGCTGCAATGAGCTTTGGTTAATTAAATATGTACCTAGTGGGCACTTTGTTGAACATTAAAAATATAGTTTTTGTTTGACCCTATTTTTTGGAAAAGTCTAAAAGATCGTGAATAGTTGTGATTATTTTAACATCGAACAACTTTTTTAAAAAAACAAACAGATTTCACAGAAATAACTTTCCTGGAAATGTGTGACCTAAATCAATCCTTAAAAGTTATCTGCATCCCAGGAATAAGTCTGACCTATATGAAAACTAAGTATAAAGCTAATTACAAAAGTCAGTTTAGAGAGGAAAATAGAAGCCATGGCATAGGAATGTCAAACCTAAGGAATTAGGTTTGTGAGAAAAAAAAAGTGGTTCAGTTTTCTCCAAGAAGAATTATGTACTTTTACTCCACAAGGAATTCAGGGCCTACGATTTTATTTACTTTTTAGTACAAGGAAAAATATTAAATGATTATAAGTATATGAAAATTTCTTTATAGGACTTGTTAAAATTAGCGAAGTTCGGAATTCTCCTGTCAGACCTGGGTCTATTTCCAAATGTCGAGAACCAATCATTCATAGGACATCATTTTTCATTTATGAAAACACACATTAGAAGACCTCTATAGATTCTTACAAAAGATTTTGCTATAAGCATGTAGTTTTATAATTTCATACAGTATTATAAATCTATAAATAATAAAATTGACCTAGTTTCTAGAATTAAAAATTCCCTCATTACACTACCTAGTTCATGGAAATACATTAACATTCACAGGAACCTTAAAAAGTAAAATGTATCTTAATACTTGTGTTTTCTATACATTCAAAGCATAAAAGCTGGATTTTGCCTTTCTGGTTATGGTTTGAAAATAGATTTACCGGGGCTGGGGAGATAGCTCAGTAGAGTAAGTGCTTGCCTGGCAAGCACAGGGTCCTAAGTTCAATCTCCAGTACCACAAAAAAAATAAAAATAAAAATAAAAATAGGTTTACCAAGCTGCATTCCAATATTAGGATGCTTTTTAAAAGATGCAAAATGTTAACAATACTTATATTTATAGCTCATCATGCATTTACTGAAACTATCCTTAAAAATTATACTCTCTGAATATTATTATATAAAGAAACCTTAATATTCCTGTAAGATACTCTCTATATAACAGGAAATCCAGGCACATACATTATGTAATTTGCACAATAAAATTAGTTTTTAAGCGCAAAAAAGTGGTTTTTTTCTATGCAAGAAAAGAAATAAGTGACAGCAGTATTCTAAATGACAGTAAGCAGGAAAGAGATTATATATAGTAAACACAGTTGTCTATTTTTATATTCATTGTCTTTCTCTTAGAAATGATGTCAGTTTGGCATAATATACAATATTTCATCGTATTTTACATATTTTAATTTAAGGCAATGTTAAAGAAATAAAAATTGTTCTAATATTTAAATTTTGAGCTCTGTGTGTAAAATATAGTAAATGCATTAATAGGTAATTTAATGAAAAAATGGCAGCATATTAGGAAAGACCAAGCTAAAAGAAAGAAAGAAAAATGAAAGAATGTGTTTTAAATAACACACACGCAAAGCTTTAACTGTTATCTTAAATTATAAATTTTAAATATAGTCTACTGAATTCTCTAGCTTCTCACTGTATAATACTGGATTTAGGACTTTAAAATATATTTTATTTCTGCTCAATTTATTTCACCAAAGTGGGAGTCTCAAGGTGCTTCCATTTAGCTAACCATGTCTCCAGCTTTACTTTGCTCAGTATAATTTTTAATCCCTGTGAATAGTTGGATCACGC
>NW_004524642.1:6730521-6783331 GCF_000260255.1 Octodon degus
TATTGTAGAAAAATATAAGCATAGAAATGCTGTCATTTCTTAGTTAATATACAATGGTTCATCACGTTGCTTACCTGCTAGCTGATGGTCTGAATTTCATTACACTGAATCAGATTTGAGAAGAGAATGACAGCACAGGCATATTCTTTTTTGTCATATGCTTGTAGGGAATCTGAGGAGCCTTAATGTCTCCCTGAGCTTGATCAGACTTACGATAGGCTGCTCACTTACTCAGGCCTCTGAGCTCCCTCTGCGTGGTGGTTTGTTTGCTTGTTTGTTTTTGCTGTTTTTTTTTTTTTTAACAGATAATTGCATGTTCTTTCCCGGCTCTATATCCATCTATCTATCTATCTATCTATCTATCTATCTATCTATCTATCTATCCATCTATCTATCTATCTATCTATCATCTATCTATCTATCTATCTATCTATCTATCTATCTATCCATCTATCATCTCTCTATCTATCTGCATTTCTCTTACCAGTATTTGAAGGAGGAATGTCTTTCAGATGGATTCTGGAACCAGCCTTTGAATATAATAATCAAGAAAGATATTGGCACTCTCTCTGAGTCTCCCTCAAAAGGCAGGTGACCAACTTAGATGGGTTCCAACTGGCAGAACAGGAAGGCCTAATTCTAGAAAAGTAAGGAAGAATTCAGTGGGCTCCGCATTTCCATTTCCCCAGTGACATCGTCTTGTCGTCTGTAATAGCTTCTCACAGCCCATCCTTAATGTTCTCACATACTTTATTTCAACAGAGCAAAACAGCTAGATATTGTGAAACTCATTTTTCCCAGGAAAAGTAACAATTGAAGTATTTTTATGGACAGATTTTATCATCACAAATAAGTGAGAAAAATATGGACTCAGAAGATAATCACTGGTAATTATTGCCAAGAAACTCCTTTGAAATCATCCGGAGTTTTAATTGTGTTTTAATAGGGATGTCCCCATGAGGGTCCTGGCCGAGGTAATCAATCCGAAGAATTCAATGTCATTTAACTTAACAGCAACTCCTACTTTTTATTTTAGAATGAATGCAAGACATAAGCATCACAGATAATTTTTCTGGTATAAATCCAGGTTATTTTGATAAACACTGATTGATCCTTTTGGGAGTTGGAGTCAGCCCTAGGACATTCAACTAACATGAGATCACATAAAGCATGACTTTCATGGCTGAAATAGATCTTTCTCTGCTGGATATTTTACTGTCTAGTGTAGTAAAATAAATCATTATACACACATGAGCAGAAGGGAGCAACCTCTAAACTTAATTTAATGTTCAGTGGAAGGCTTACCCAGGGGAATCACTGCTAAACATATCTCTACTTGGGTCTCCATTGAGCATGAATTAGTCAGACAATGGAAAAGACAAAGTATTTAAATGTCACACTGAACTCTTTCCCTCAATGTCGAGATAGAATTGTCAAGTGGAATGAGTTAAGAAAATCCAGGGCAAGTGGGTGCCTCTGTGTTTCCCCAAAGTCTCCTCTGTGCAGAGGTGGAGATTCGGGGTGGTGACTAGATCATCGGGCTCCCGTAAACATCAGCAGGGTGATTCATGAATGAGTTTATACTCTAATATAGTGTTAGGTGATTTGACTGGTTAAAGGAGGTCAAGGCTGCTACAACATTTATTCATTTATTTATTATTAGGTACAGGTTCTCAGACTTGTAGTGATCCTACTGTTTCAGCCTCCCCAGTGCTGGGATTAGAAGCATGCACCACCACACCCAGTTTTGGGGGCCAGCATGGTGTCAGTACAGGGGATCAAATCCCAGTCCTTGCACTTGCCATGCGAGGCTGTGTCTTTTCTCTTCCCTTCTCTCCAGCCCTTCCTGGTCTCCATGAGCTGGGCAGAGTCCCACCTCTGTGCCTTTCTACTGTGCCATTTCTGCCTTGGAAGCAGCTAACCATGGACTGAGTCCATGGAAACCTTGAGCCAAAAGAGAACTGCCCTCCTTTAAGTTCCAAGTGTGAAGTATTTCTCCCAGTGTTAGAAAATGAAAATGAAAGTCGGGGGGCGGGGAGTGGAGTGTGGACTGAACGTGTGAATTCAGGAGCCTGCAAAGCTTTTCTTGAGGGGACAACCCGCTCAGGCTCCCCTCCTGTCCCTCTCTCAGACAGGAGCTTTCTTTCCCTCAATAAATATATTCTGCTCATAAAAAAACACACAAACTTTTCTTGATTCATTCACAGAACTAGGAAAAAGAAGCATCAACACAGATAGAAAATGGCAAATACGAGAAGGAATGGCGGGTAAGCTCCACATAAGTGGCAGGCAGACGGGGAATCCACAAGTGAAATGCGCAGAGTAACGAGTGTGACACAATGCCAGGCAATCAGAGCTTCTTGCAAGTCGTGCCCTATAAACAGTACACAACAGGTCCACTAAACTGAATAAATGTTCTCACTGGGTATGAGAATACTGAGTCACTGTTGAATTTTGCTTTACATGTTTTACTAGAGCCTTTATGAAAACAAAATGAAGTATGTGGGTGTTTTCAGGGAAAGAAATTTTGGAGATGCTAAGTGTGGTCAAGTTTTGTATGGTTAATAAAAGGCTGTTTTCATTCCAGGAAAAAGAAAGCAAAAGAAGACAGAATTTTTTAGCGCCAGACTTTGAGGCCGAAGTAAATGAAACTGAGGAGGCATTGATGGAGCAGAATAGCTCTCGAGAAGAAAGGGGATGCGATCAAATGTAAATACAAAAGAGCACCCTCATTAAGGAAAGAAGTGCCTCGCCTTCTGGGAAGTAGATGCAAGTGATGATGAAGTAGAGATAAACAAAGATGTCAATAGATTTGAAATAGAGTAGATGACAACCAAATTATTTTATGTCAAACACCACTAATTATATGCTTCAATAGGTTGTGATGTGATGGACAGGCCAAATAGCTCAGCAGATTAAAGCGCCTGCAAGCAGGCACAGCAGCGGGGGCTTTGATCCCTGGGCCTGCCATGCCGGCCCCACCCTCCGGGCGTGCTGAGATGGCAACTGAGCCTGGGCGTGGTGGAGCTCCCTGTAATCCCAGCTCTTGGGAGGCTGTGAACAGGAGGATCACTACGAGTCTGATCCAGTAGTGAGACCCTGAACACACAGTAGACCTTTCCATAAAAATACAAAAAGGAAAATAGGTTGTGATGTGAGAATAGGAAAATAAGCGGTAAGAGGTTTAAGGAGATGGTTAAGTGAAAATCCAGTAAAATATCAGATAGATATATTAGAGAGTTACCCAAGGACAGGTAAAACCGCTTGGAACACGTCCTCTGAGGCCTCTCTTCTTTGCCCTGGTTAGGTAAACTGGAAATCTCTGTGATAATCTGTCATCAGCATATTGTCTGTGGGTGAAGCCAAAGTTCCTGTTCTCCCTCCTCAGCTGTCCCTCCTCCTGCTGCTCCCTGTCCCCTGGAGAGCTGCCCTCTCCTTCCTCTTGGGGGTGGTTGCCACCCACCTTCCTATGATGCTGATTCCCTCCAGATACAAAGGAGTATGTTATCATTACTTTCTAGTTATTGCCTTCCCTTCTTTCAACAGAGGCACAAAAAAATAAAAATAAAAAATCTAAATTCTCTAAGTTTTCCACTTTATAATTAACAACGATGGGAAAACAGGCAGCACATTAAACCAGGTAAGCCCTACACATACCACTAAATGAAGCAAGTGGCTCGTAATCACCGACGGCCAGGAAGGCATCACGATAGGTGCTGCCCCAAATTTCCCCTTCTAGTCCTACTATCCAGAGGGCAGCTCATCAGAAGGTGGACTTTCTGTTCTCTCATTTACTTGAAATTGAAGCTTGAAGATATAATTAAGGCAAAACTACAGGTACTTCCTGGTCTCAAGTGGGCTATTTGCATGTCCAAGTGTCTGACTGCTCGGTGATGGCTTTTCCAAGGGGTTTTAGCTTCTTCCTGGAAAGATCACTTTTTGAATTTGCTTCACAGTGTGTTTCACTAGAATTGCCTGTTTATTTACCAAGAAGATTTGTCAAGTGAATGCGTCCAGCTGAGATTCGCAGACATGTAAGCTTGATCTTTTGTGGCTGCCCTAGGAAACCTCGCAGCAGAAATGCATCAGGCCTAAGTAAACAATTAAGCTCATTTACACTACGAAAGAATGAAAATAAAATTCAAAAACTAAGACAGTGCAGGAGCAAACTAGATACAAGTCGACGTGCTGTATACGCAAGCCTGTTCCTCTGATAGTTGAGTGAGCTCTTGACTTTCAAATGGACATTCTTAATCCCAGATTTTATATATCTACTAGGACACAGTGAGGTTATTTTAGTTTATTAAAACAAATGAAAGTCAAACAAACTTTCCCTTTTGCACAAAAGCACTGTATCAAATACACTTCTTTTTATAGTTATTATAAAATTAAAATAAACATTAATTTCAGTGTTAAATTTTACACAACTAAAATGGATGCTTCTTGGTTGCCTTATACAAATGTTTACCAAATACTGAGGTAACAGGTGACTAAGTTACTCTATAATTCTTTTTCTTTTTTTTCCAGAACCAGGGATTGAACTCAAGGCCTTGCACTTGCCACGCAAGTGCTTATTCTACTGAGCTATCTCCCCAGCCTCTAATTCTTCAGAATTCATAATTCATTGAGGGAAAGAGAGAAAAATTAATGTAAGTCAAAATACAAAATGTATAAATGGAAGAGAAAATGGGGAAGATAGTTTGAAAGGAGATGGCCAGAAAAAGGAACTGATGTGACAATGAAGTAAAGTTGAAAAAGAAAAGATCCAAGAGAGGAGGAAAAAGAAACAGATACGGAAAAGTAACAGCAATTTTGGAACCACATTGCATGTCCCTGAGCTGGTCATTCAAATGTGGAAATCAACCATCACTCCAGAGCACACAAAAGTCCACAGAGAATATAAAAAGAAAACAACTGTTAACATTATATACAGGAAGAAGATAAGATAGATTTTCTAAGTATGTGAAATCTCAAATATTCCTCTACAATTCTTAAAATAAAGTCTATGGTAAAGGAACGACTTGAGTTTTGAAAAACATATTACTGAAAAAAAAAAAAAAGAAAAACGTATTACTGGATAAAAGTATCATAAGCCCTGTAATACCTGGTCTATGGAAAGAAGCAGTTAGTACTTCAAATGGTTTCATCTCCTTTTTTTTTAATTGCTTTTCCTTTTTGTCTTCTTAATTTCTTATATGTTTCTTGTTTCTTCTTCTAATTTTTCATATACATATCTGGTAATATGAATAACTGGTTTGAAGACAATATAACAACAAATACTGTGAAGTTCATATTATTCTTTAACTGAAAATCTGTATCACTTGTAATTTTTTGGTTTTAATTTTAATTTGTACACGCTTTAAAAAAATAAAAAAAGACCCTGTAGAATATACTTCTTTAACAAAAAAAAGAAAAAAAACGCATTGGTGGCATTATGTTTGTCATTTGTCATCATTTATAATGCCATCCTATAATCTGACATACTTCATATAAGTTTTCAAAACAGCACCCTGAGGCTTACTGTCATACAGTAGTCTATCAGGCATACTTTTTTTCCCCACTAATTCATAATTGATGGCTCATGACATTGTCACTTTCAAGCTATTAGATACACAATAACTATGTTAACAGAGATCTAATTAGGACAGCCACATTTAAGCTTGGACTATTTTAGCTTTCTTTCAGAGACTGATGTTTTTAGAGTTATTTTTATTTTATATATGAGGATATATATATATATATATATATATATATATTCTTCAGCTATTTGTTACTACTGAAAACATTCATTCTGTACCATCCATGAGAAGATGAACAGTAATGTGAGCAAATGACGATCATTTTTAAGAAGTTTGATATTATCAAACTTATTCAACTCTTCCACTAATTTTCACTCAGATAATACTATAAAATCTTTACCATTAAATTTCATCATGTCTAAAGACATCTGATATCTCAGGCACTTGCTCTCTATTGTGCCAGTTTTCTTAAACTAGATCTGTAATGAAAATTTTCATAAAAATTCTCGAGAACATAGACCTGTGTTTATCCATTTGGTTGTTTGTCACTTACTTGGGTCCTATTGCTGATAAAGAAAAATTCATGAAGGTGTGAGTGAGGTTGCTCAGCTGACAGAACCTCCTCTTCCTCCCATCCTACCTACAGCTACACTACTCAAATGTGCAAAGAAGACAGAGTGACCACAGAGCTGTCCCCAGCGTAAACAGCTGCCGGCCTCACTATAGCTTCCTGGACTTGTCTCCCTATGCAAAGAAGGACCTCTGGCTGAGAAGAGTATCAGAAACAGACACTGCAAATGGCACACACATGATCATTAGCATGGAAAGGAATCTACCACTAAGGTTGCGCATTAGTAATCTTTTAAACTAATATAATAAGATCGTGTGATAATTAGTGTCCTAGATTGTTACAAGTCAGGGAAAGGAAGGTCAAAATGATTAAGTCACCTGCTCAAGGTCATACACCTGTTCCGTGCTTGTTTTTCTTACTGAACTTTGATCTACTTGACTACAGACCCCAGCCCTGTTCTACTCTTCCTCCCAGGAGGGAAGAAAAACAAACTTCAAAGACAGGAAGTGGGAAGCAGCTAATAGATCCACATCTATACTCCCAAGGCACGCTTGGTTTATAAATAATAGATGAGCATTAAAAACTTTAATGAACTTTCTACTTTTAATGTTTGACATAATCCAGACCTTCACACAGAATTATTGAGGCAACAGTGATAATTCTAATTAGAAATGCACCTGCTGCTCTTGAGGGTCATTGTACAATTCTGCTTATTAATTATAGAACTTTCCTTCTCAAATTGACTGTCTTCTACAGGAATAAGGTAGAGCAGACTGTGTAGGGTAGCAAGAAGCAGGGCATCATTAAAGAGAGCATTCAAGTAGTTAAAGATGGGAAGAAATTTATCAGAAGTAAATTGATTATTAAGTCATCATTGGGTGTTCTATCATTTGTAACTTTAAGCACCCCAGGTGACATAAATGCAGTAACATTTGAGATTTTCTTAAGCATTCACAAGATATTGAAGAATAGGAATGGGGCTTGCTATAAAATGTTCTTGTGTGGTCGCCACAAGTCTCACTACGTGGATGAACTTTTCTATCTATGAAATAAGAACCGCATTCCTCTTCTTTCCTTTAGCATAATGAATCAAAGTAGGAAAAGCACTGAGTGCTTTTTCCATGTCAAGCACCGTATTAACGAGCACAGAAATTATCATCCTGATTTCACATAGCATGGAACTGACTCCTGGAAAGGTTCGGGTATTCGCTCAAGGTCACCCAGTTAATAGGGAAGAGAGCAAGTATTTAAACACAACCTATATCACAGCGGCTCGGATGCTCGCTGAACTACTTAAGCCAATTAATGACAACAAGCACCACAGAGCTCTGTCTGATTCAACAGTAAAAGAGCCAATACATCATACTCTAGCCAGGTTATTTTCAGAACCACAGAATTCTGGAGCCATGTTTGGTTTATAAATTATTATTCCAGGAACTTCTAACTTTGAAGATGATGTGCATACATGAACAAACTCTCCAAGTATCTGGAAGTAAACGTAGTATCTACATAGCTAATTCATAACACCTCTTGATTTGCCCACATCTACTCTGAAGATGCTGGTCTTCCTTCAGTAACTCCATACTACCTTTCATAATTCATATTCTGGGGGCTGGGGAGATGGCTCAGTAGAATAAGCACTTGCACAGCAAGCACAAGGGCATGAGTTCAATTCCCAGTTCTGCCAAAAAAAAAAAAAAAAAGAACTTACTCTTTCATCATTCATATTCTGTCCAATCAATTGAGATTTTTGTGGTTTCTCTTCGCTCATTCATTGTTCACTGACCCCCTCTTCCTAACTCTGGATGAACTAAGCTTACAGAGGCCTAACCATGGAGGACTCTTGGAAAGGGGATTTTTCTCAATGTTTTGTTCAAATGACTTTGCTGAATCAAACACGGCCATAAACCCCTAATTATGGGTCCCACACTAATGCTTTAAGAAACAGAGAAACAAGGTTACACAAGCATTTGCAAATATTATTATATACCAATGTTATGCTTAATTATTCAACTTACACAAAGTGTAAGATGAAAAGGTAATTAAGTGTGTGAGATTAAATCTAATTTTTATCTCATGTAGTCACCCGGGTTACTTACCTGCAACGAGTGAAATTCAGACACTCAAAAAAGTCTTATTTTGAAGTTACCAGATACCATAAATCTCATCCTCCCTGTCTCAGGTCAGAGGAACTGCCCATCTCCCTGCCCTCGATCCTCTCCGTGACTTCAGAGTTAACAAAGGCTTCCCCTCTCCCTCATCTCCTCTTCTCTGCTGTACCACCCTCACTACCACCATGGTGCTAGCGCTAAAACCTATCAGTGCTAAAATACAAGATATGTGCAATGAAAGACTTTTTTGAGTTATATGCATGAAAAAGGATTCAATATATAAGCCAACTAATAGCCAGATTGAAACTCTTATTTTGCTTTACTCATAGAATTTCTTTCTTTTTTGTTTTTAATGTATTCAGTACAAGATCTACAGGGTCTCACTACACAGATCAGAGTCCGAGCGATCCTCTTATTTCCTGCCTCCCAAGCACTGGGGTTAGAGGCATGCACCACAATGGCCAGTCTCAGTTGCCGAGGTCTGGAGGTGGGGCCGGCAGAGCATGCCAGGGATCGAACCCTGGTCACTGTGCTCTGCCTAAGCAGGCACTTCAGTACGCTGAGCTATCTGGCTGGCTCCCTGCTCATGGAATTTCTACTGAAGCTACTAGTATGGAAAATTGATATTTTTTTATTTGTACTTTATGAAATTTAAGGAATGTTACTGTGGTGAATCCTTCAACATTATCATTGCTTTTCACACCCACTTAAAACACAGTAGTACTTGCTAGTTAACAGACTTTTTCATGTAAGCCATTTTATTGATTGCTCATAATCAACACAGAGGTAATACTATCAACTCATGTGCAGCTCAACTGCCACGATCAGTGAGTTAGCCAACAACCTGATCTCTATCTGCTATCAATTACTGAGAATCAAAATCAAACTTTAGATTTTCACTTCATATTCTGTAAAACAGATATTTGTTGGCATTGTTCCTGTATCAAAGTAATCACTTAATAAGTTAACACAACCATAACATTTCTTCAGGAGATACCAAGATAGTGGAGTACTAAGAAAAAAATTGAGGTTCAGGCTGCAAGATGAAGAAAAATACTTTTATTTACAATTTATCTATGTATATACAATTGTTTTAAAATATAATTTGTACAGGGTCTATAGGATCTCACTACACAGATCGGACTCAGAGTGATTCTCCTGTTTTCAGCATCCCAAGCGCTGGGATATCAGGCATGCACCATGCTCCGTCTCAATCGCTGTCTCAGCGTGCCCCGCGGGTGGAGCCAAGACCGCACGACAGGGATTGAACCTCCTGCCACTGTGCTCTATCTAAATAGGCACTTTATAGTCTGCTGAGCTATCAGGCTGGCAAAATATGATTTAATTTATTTATCTATCTTTTGTGGCACCGGGGATTGAACTCAGGACATTGCGCTAGCCAGGCAAGCACTTATTCTACTGAGCTATCTCCCTAGCCCAAGATACGCTTTTATGGGCAGTTAAATTCATGCATTTAAAATTTAAGAAGGTATTAAATTTTGCATATATAGTGTGCATATATGTTAACACATATAAATATATGACATATATGTAGATATAAATATTACATAGATATATAAAATGAAGCATATACTTTTGAGCTATTTAACATTTTCATATATGATTTTTCTTATAATTTTTGATAAATATTTTAACTAATAATAGGCACATATGGCTTCAAGAGAGTTGAATGTCATTAATATTTGCAACACATGGCCAGTTGAAGACAGCTTAATACTCTTAATATTACTTTTATAGAATTCACTCTACATACAAAACAAAAAAGCCTACAAATGAATATTTAGAAACAGAAATACTAAATAAGGTACAGTTTTCTCAGTATTCATATACTAAAATGTTTGTAAGGTTATTAGAATTAGAAGCCAATATCATCCAGTGAGAAAACTAATAGTCCTTTCACCTACTTTTTTGATACTACCAGACACAGACGGCCATAAGCCATTCCAAGAAGTGCCAGGTCATTCCATGCTTTATGATTCTGAACTGCACACCGCATTACATTGTATAGTTTGACTCCAGGTGCTGTAAGTTTATAATTGTTACATATCTGAATTTGGATATTCTTAAGATATTCAAATTTTTTCACACTTTTTTCTTGATCTTTCAAATAAGGGGCAATACCTGGGATTTCGTACCTGGATATATCAATATTTTCTCCACAAAACAAGCACAAAATGTGTGGAGCTGAATATTAGTTTTAGCATGATGCTCATGTGATAGGAACAAGGATGTATGACAGTTGAATATTTTGCAAAATAACACAGATGTTTTGTTATATTGCCAGGAATGGTGATACTTGTCTGGAAACATAAGCCCTGTGGGAGACTGAGGCAAGGGGATCGTAAGCTGAAGTCCTTCCTGAGCAATTTGGCCTTATCGCATAATAATAATAATAAAATAGTATACAGATAAAAGCAGTCAGTAATGCAGCTTAGTGTTAGAATGTCCTTGGGCTCAGTCCCCAGTCCCACATGCACACACACACATACACATCCATTTCTGCACCTGTTTATAACCTTGGAACCAAGTGGGAGGTGCTGGAGGGATTATTTTTATTGATAAACTTTGTTAAAAGTTTAAAAATTAGTTGGGGATTTTAAAATTAGGAAAGCATTTTCTTGCTTTTGAAAAAATGTCTGGATCATACCATGTTTTACTTTTATTGAATTTGCATTCCATTCTTTACAGAACAGATACAATAAGAAAACCTTTACAAGCATATAAAATAGTATTACATATGTATATGATTTTACATGTTCTAAAAAGGGATGATAACCAGCCTCCATTAAGGAGCAAGATAGCCTAAAAATTGGAACTGATATGGCCCCTGTACAAGTAATCTGATGTGTCAGAGAAGTTATTCTTGCTCCACTTACAAGTAAGATTAGAAAAAATGTAACAGAAACATTTAGAAAAACACTAGAGAAGAAAGACACAATCATGCCTTGAATGATGGAGAACATACAGAAGTGTCTACAATATCAGAAGAAATTTGTTCTGCATATTTACAAGTATTAAACTAGTTTTCCTGTTTCCTTTGTAAGTCTGAATAAAACATTATGTGTGGTGCAACATTTTGGAGAACTATTTAAAAACAAAAAAGGTTTTAAATCTTCCTCCTTTGTCTTCCTGTTTCATCTGTCTTACTCTGTATCTACCAAATTAATGTCATAAGCACTTAGCATTCATGCCTCCAAGCAGGTAAAAGTAATATTTTTTTCCTAAGCAGGCATTGGTTTATATCCAGACAAAATGAAGTAGAACAGACCTCAGATATCCTTCACTGTACTTTTGACAGTTCAGTTGTGTCACTCCTTTTGGTCACCCTTTTGTTTGGTTGGTTAGGCTCTCGATTTGTTAGACAGGCTAAATCTGATCTCAGGCTTTCTTCTGGTGACTGCGAAGTAGCTTAGGTTACAGGCATGTGCAGCAAACCCAGCACAGTGTCCCCTTTTCCTGCAGTGTCACCTTTTAAAGCAAATCATGACTTATCGTTCCATGAAAATCTCTGAAGATGTATAATGCATACGTTACATTTTACTATGATTTCTAATCAATGGTCGCTATGTAATGAAAATTTGACCTCCTCGTTCTTCTCTTTGCATTTTCAGTCATATGTATATGCATATATATATATATATATATGAATCTATCTTTCTAAAAATAAGTGATCATAATTGTAAAATGTCTTGTTGTATTAGATTAAGAATAAATATTGTGTCTTTCCTTGACCTGATCCAGATCAAAGCTGGAGATAATACAAAATATGAAAAGAAAGAATGGCAGTGGGTGGTAAAAATGAAGTCTGGTCCCCAACTCTTCTCCCCTCTCTGGATTTGCATCTGTTTGAATATACCTCCTACTTCAAAAGTAGAATGAGGGACTACTTGATCATTATTGCAACCTAATCATTCCTCTTATGTTCCTCATAAAGGATCCCTTTTTTCTTTTTCCTAAAGCTCCTTTCTTTCAGTAGCATAAGGGACTGCCTGAACGGAATGTCGCCATTATATAACCTGAAGCATCAGCATCCTCAGTGAATCCCTGTATTCTTCTCAGGGTATGCTGGACAGAGCAAGGGCTGCAGAGTCACTTACTGTACTGAAGCATTTAGGTAAATGCCACATGGATGCTTTAAAGGTGCATTCTCTTTTCTCATACAAAGTGGACTGACATAGTTTAACGAAAGACAGCATCAAAAATTGCACAGGCATGTAAAACAAAATCTTATAAGCACTGACACAGTGAAATTTGACATCAATGCCACGTGTAAGCATAAATGTGCTGTGCAAATTCATTATGCATATATACATGGTGAAACAGTTTATCAAAAGTATACATAAAATCACCACTCTGCAGTAATACATATTTTGTTCCCTTAAAAATAATGAAACAAGGCCTGTGAGATAGCTCAGCAGACCAAGCACCTGCCTAGGCAAGCGCAGGGAGGAGCACTACATCCCCAGCATGAAATGCTGCACGGGTCCTGCCCCAGGCGCACCGAGCTGGCCACGGGGACCGGGCTTGGTGGCGCATGCCTGTAATCCCAACGCTGGGAGGCTGAACACAGGAGGACCACTGTGACTCCCAGCTGCATTGGGTGATCCAATACTAAACTAATTAGTTCATTAAAACATTGAGGAACAAGTTAAGTATCATTTCCCTTTTTTAGTTCACCAATCAAAAACTGATTGCACATACATACTTGAGGTTGGGGCAAGAAGAACATAAATTGGAAGAGAGCCTGAGGAACTTATGTAAATTCTGTCTCAAAAATAACATTTAAAGGATTGAAATACAGCTGACTAGCACAGTACACAGGTAGTGTGTGCAACACCCTGGGTCTCACTAAACCAGTCTATCCATTTTTCTATGTTAATAAAAATAAATAAATTCTAAGCCATGCGATTGTGCCTCTGTTCTCAATGTGGCGCTCCAATCTGGGATTAAGTACATTAAACCATTCCATTAGTTTATATCTGTGTATTCAAACATAGACTTCTTTAATTTTTATTGTCCCTTCTACTAGTGTTAATCTCCAGATTAAACTTCAGTGATATATGTTACTGTTTGATTAGTTACTGTGTCAGTTTACACCAGCTATCTAGGAACTCAGATAAAAAAAAAAAAAATACAGTGCGTGGTGCCCCCTACCCCTTGTCACTCAAGGAAAGGGCAGAGGAAGAAAACCACTACAGTATGTCCAGTTCTTTCACCATTTGATGGCTGGGTCTTCCCCAAAGTCAAAAATCAGGCACCCCACATCATCTGGTTCTTCCCCCAATCAAAATGACTGATAAAGATAAATGTTTCTAATTGATTCAGGATGTCAGGGAAGCCAGGATTATGCAGGCTCATACCAGAAGATTTCCGGAATTTTAGAAAGTGGTAAGAATGTTGAGATATGTGTGTTGAAAGCAACAAGGAATATGGTTAGGGTAATTAATAGCAATATGTCTTTTACTGTAATAAATTTGTTTTCAAACATCTACTATAGTTTCAACCACATCTAACTCATATTATTAATAAAAATCATTAAGTTTCTCTTTCACCCTCAAGTATTCTGGAATGAAAGGTAAATTCGTGGGCCAGCCCCATGGCTTACGGGATTAGAGCACCTGCTTAGGCAGAAGCTGGGACTAGGGTTCTATCACAGATGTGGTGTGCCAGCCCCACCCTGGGGTGTGCTGAGATGGAGATTGAGATTGGGCGTGGTGGTGTGCCCCTGTACTCCCAGTACTTGGGAGGCTGAAAACAAGAGAATCACTACAATTCCAATCTGTATAGTGAGATGCTGTAGACCCTGTACTTAATACAAAAATAAATAAATACAGGGATTAATATTTGAAAAATACATATCGGAGGTGAGATTGAACTATTCATTGAATAGCTTTGAGAATTTGGTTATGTATTTACAGAAAATCGAACTTGGACCCTTCTCTCTCACCATATGTTATAATTAAAATAATCAAAAACTAATTAAAGGCATTAAAACTGAAGGTTTCTGTTTTCTTTTTCTTTTCCTTTGCTTTCTTCATTTTTTTTTATTTTTATTTTTGAAATTTGACATGAATCCCTTCCTCTCCCACTAATTACTTCCCTAAATCATTGTCCTTAAACCGACAATGATGATAATTTTCACAATAAATTGGTGACTAATACATTTTAAATGAAAATCATAAAAAATAGAGGTTGACCATATTAATATGTTCTGATGCTGGTGTAATAAATTAAATAACACTTCTTAATTTGACTCCTAATTAGCTACCTCATTAGGTCTTAAGTGGTCTAATAAAAGAAAATTTAAAGAAATGTTTCTTGTTTCCAACTTAATTACTTCCAACAATATATTACCTATTAAGTTTTTTTTCCATGTTGTAAAAATATCCTTCAATTTAAATAAATTTTATGTCTTTATGATTCAAATAATTACTGTATTTTCCTCTTATATTTATATCGTCTCAATCAATTGTATAATAATCCTGTATTTTTTAATTATTATGACAATATACAGGATATCAGTTTTACTATTTTATTTTTTAACATTTTTAAATATTTTATTTATTTGTTGATTCATTTATGTATTTAGTACAGGGTCTCACTATGCAGCTAAGACTCACAGTGAGTCTCGCATCTCAGACTCTCCAGCACTGGGACCACAGGTATGAGCCACCATGCCCAGTTTCCGTGGCCCGCACGATGCGCCTGGGGCTCCGGGGCTGGCATGGCCTGCTGTACATGGGATGGAACCCAGATCCTAGCGCTCGCCAGGCAGGCACTTAGACCCCTGAGCTACCTCTGCAGCCGTAGCGTTGCTATTTTACGCATCTTTCAGTGTACTGTCTTGTGGAACTCAGCATTCATGTGATGGCAACACCATGACCAACATCTACCTCAAGAAATTTTACATCATCTGGAACTGAAATACCACATTGCTTCTTCCTTTTATCCCCGGTAACCAATGTTCCACATTCTGTCTCCCATGAGCTGCGCTCTGTGAATTATGCTATATGAGAAGGATCATACAGTATGTGTTATTTTGGGCCGGTGAGATAGCTCAGTGGACTAAAGAGCCTGCTTAGGTGAGCACAGGGACTGCGGTTCCCACCCCTGCACTACATGCACACCAGCTCCCCACCCAGAGGGGCCGAGCAGGCCATAGAATCTGGGTGTGGCGGCACACACCTGCAGTCCCAGTGCAGCGGAGGCTGAAAACAGGAGGATCACTGTGATTACAAGCTGGGCAGTGAGGCCTGTAACAACCAAATAAATTTTTTTAAAAAATAGTTATTTCATGTCTTACTTCATGTAACATCATGTATGTAAATATTCATCAATATAATAACAGTATAAGAATTTCATTCTTTTTAAGACTGGCTAACATTCACTGCACATAGCACATTTTGTTTATTTCATCATTTATGGATATTTGGGGTGTTTATTACTTTGAAGTATTTTGAATAATGCTGCTAAGCACATTTGTGTATGAATAACCCTTTGAATGTCTGCTTCCAATGATTCTGTGCATGTACCCAGGAGAGGAATGAATGGCCCCTATGGTAACTGTACAGTTCATTTTATTATTTATTGCTACACTGTTTGCAGTGGAGGCTGTACCAGTTTACATGCTTCCAGGGAGGAATATGTTCACCAACACTTGGAATGTTGTGTTTTATTTTCTAATACTTCTTCTCTATGTACCTTGTAATTTTGATTTGCATACTTTTAGTGATAAGGGATTCTAGGATCTTTTCACGTGCTCATTGACAAACTGTGTATCCTCTGGCTTTTTTTTTTTTTTTTTTTTTAATGGCTGAAACTTGAATTGTTCACATACATTTACTGATTGCTTTGCAAGCTATTTTATCTTATGTAAATTCCTTCCTTCTCCCTTCCACATATTCCTGCACTTGAAAAGGTTTTATTGAAGAGTATCAGAGTCAGGCTGTTGAGCACATGATGCTCTCAGCTAATCTGCTGACTCACGTGAGCCTCGGAGTTGGAGCCAGCCTCTGAGCGTGCGACACTGTCTCCTAAGATAAAACATAAAGAAGAAAGTCTACAAATGCTAAGAGTCAGTGCCAATAACTGGGATTTTTTTTAAATTTATGGGTTTTATAGATGGGCAATGATAGAATTATAGAACTCTATTTCTTTGGCAATGATGCGGTGCATTTTTTGTTCACTTCTCCATTTGTATTTTCCTCTTTTGTATTGTCTATAACTTGCATGGATACTTTGAGAAGATTTTCCTTCTGCAAACCACCTTGCATCTGTCAAAATTCTTTTACTTCATAAGATTACCTATATTTATGGCTTACCTAGACATTTACTTATTATAAAATATCAGTAATTTTCTCCAGCTTGGGCAAGTTACTTTTGAATCTTGAATACTGCAATTTTTCTCTTCCAATCATTTTGCTTCTCCTTGCTCCTCCCTATTCTGGTTTCTTACACCTTATGTGATTTTATTCTTTCTTTTATGATACTAGAGTTTGAACTCAAAAACTTAAGTAAGTTGCATTTTAGTACTGAGCTACATTTCAGCCTTCTTTAAAATGACAAGCTCCGCTGAAATCCCCCAAGACAGTCCTGAACTTGTGTGATTCTCTTTCTCTAGTCTCTGAGTAGCTAGGAATAGAGGCTTTCTGCCACATCTAGATCCTAGATCACGTAGGTTCTTCAAATGTCTAGACTCCTCAGCTATGGCGCAGGCCCTGCAGGCCAACGATATGCTCCTCCCGTGCCTGTCTTCAGCGATGCATAAATACTAGCTTATAGTAAAATGTGAGTGTCTGTTTAGATGCCTATCTTCTGTTAGATTATGAAAGAAGAGATTTCTTATAATAAGATTTCTTATAATAAAGATTTCTTATAATAAAGAAATCTCTCCTTTCATAATCTCTTTGTTGTGGGAAATCATCATTTCCCCAGAATAGAGCAGAGCACCATCACATAATGGGACTTAGCATTCATTTTTGAACAAGAGAAACAAGGAACTGCTGTCCAACTAGAGATCTTCTTTTGTAAGTATATGCTGGCACACTTGTACATTCACCACTCAAACCAGGATGCTACGGATGGAAAACAATCTCTCCCAAATTTGCTCTTCCTTAGCTATTACTTTTTTCTTCATTCACTTTACTGCCCTGGCATTCAAAGAATCTTTATCTTCTTCAGTGTTTATTTTCTGCTCCAACTTCTATTTGTACCTTGTCATTTTTTCATATTTTCAGTGTCCCCTTCACATCGTCCACTTCGACATCCGCTCTATGTTCCCACGTCCTCTGATTTCACGCACACACGCGCGCACACTGGTGTTCCTGACGTGACTCCGTGGCTCACTTTTTCTAACTTGTCAAATATAACTGTTCTATCAAGAAAAATCCCCCTTTCCCCATAAACCATTTGTGAGTCCCGATTCCCTTTAAAATTCTGCACTGTGTTTAATACGTCCTCATAGCTCCTGACTTCCACCTTTCACTGAGGGGGCTCAAGGCTCTTCTTTCTCCACTTGAAAGCCCACTAACTGAGTCCAAGAATTCTTTAAAGCGCTCTATTCCTACATAATGCTATATTGTGACTCTGCTTACAGTCCAATAAGTAGCCTCCTCCCATCCCAGATGGCCAAAGTCTCTTCATTTTAAGTCAAAATTAAACATTTCTTCTTCCATGAGAATTTCCTGGTTTCCCAGTCAATTCAAAGCTCAAACGAATTGCATTGTTCTCTGAATTCCCATGGGTATTCCCGTCCCTCCCTGATGACACTTGACATTCCAGTTGGACTCTTACCTATGAACATGGAATTTTCTTATATGCATCATAAATTCCCATAGACAGAGTACTTGAGTTGTTTATCTCTTCCTAATAATGAGTTACACAGCAGAAGAGCAGACAGAACTACATTCTGTGAAGACGCTTAATGATTATTCACAGAAATGAATGAATTTTAATGTACGGATGCACTTAAACATCTTCCTCTGCTTTTATACGGTTACTCTTTGAAGTCTCCTTAAATCTTCTCTTACCAGGAAACCTTCTACTGACGGAAAATCTCCGATTTGGTTCCTGCGCATCTCCACTGCGACACAGACACACTTATCAGCCCATAATTAAGAACTATTCCTTAGCAATATGTTCTTCCGTGAACTCACAAAGGCTTATGCACTGTGTTTGCTTTTTATGCATCCCGGACATTTCTAAGGTGGTCTCCCTTACTTAAAGTTCTGTTTCCTAGGGAATTTATTCCTGCCACTGTTGCCGGGCAATAGACTGCTCACAGAATGTGCTCACTATTCAGAAATTTGTCTGAGGTGCCCTTATCTCTGACTCACAATGCCTATGAACAAAGTCTTGACTACTCTTTCCAAACCTGTCTGTTTTTACCCATTCTTTTTCTTTAAACAGGCAAAATGCACTGCTCTGAGAGGAAAGGCTGTAAAAATTATGCAGCCACCTGAAGTTGCTTCTCTTGTAAAAGAGAGAAATTTATATCACAGCAGCCAAAATGCCAGATCAAGAATTGCTGCAACATTAATTCCTAAAACAATTTAAGTTTTTGAAACTCAGAGCTTTCCTGCTTGAAAGTCAGTGTGAAAAATCAGCATATTCTGTCGCTGTTGAACTTTTCCCCAAATCCAACAGCTCTGGCCTGTTTCTCTACAAAGAGGGCTTAGTGGAGATCAAAAGGAACATTTGTCCCCCATTGTTTTCTGATTATCCATTAAAGAGAGATGCAAAGATCCACTAGTGAACAACAACAAAAAAAGACCCCTGATTTGAGTTGTGAATATGTCCTTCACTATGAGAATCATTTCCCATGGTCTCTGTACCTGCAACTGGAATGATTTATTTGAATGCTTTAATGATGTGAATGCTTCAATTATTTTTTTCTCCATAGCAACCTGATATATTTTTATTATGAATTTTCTAGTTGTCTGTAATCTGAATATTTATTTCTCAAAGAATCACCCATGTAAATTAGGAATTAACGGAGAGGCCTCATGATTTTCTCTAAAAACAGGTAAAGATAAAGTCTTAAGCTAAAGTGTCTAGTGTCACAGTGGCAAGAGTAAAAGCTCCCAGCCCAGTGAGGCTCTTTATCTATCCCAAAGAACACTTCTCTGTGACATTCCAACATCAGAATCCCAAACACTGTGAGGACTTGTGAATAAGCCTGTAATACAAACCAAGGACGTTTCCCGTGCAGTGCTCAGCTACTGGGGCGGGCCTCACTCCAGTGCAGCAAAGCTGATGCCAGAAGAGGGTGCCCCACACTGTGGTCTCAGATTATGTCACAATCAGCCATGACCTTTCACAGTGTTCCCAAGTGCAGCCTTCAGAATCTGAATTTAAGAAATGCAATCACATTTTCTCAACCTTCACTTAAGTATTGCAAAATTGAAAGTGTTCAAAGTAAACATTAAAGAGGCCGGGGAGATGGCTAAAAGTCTGAGTTCAATCCTTGGTTCTGCAAAACAATGAAAATAAAGTAAACATTAAATATTAGAAATTCAGCAGCACCATCAAAGTTTAGAAAATATAAGTTTCCAATGTTTCACATGAAACATTCTTGTATATTAGAATAATGATGAAATAAGGAAATTCAGATTTAAACCGTACCATACTTCATTATAAGAAATGTAAGTAAAGTCCTTCTCAAGATATTTTGACAAAGCCATGTACTACAACCAAACACATATATGCTAGTAACATGGAAAAGCATTCTATGCAGAGCTGTCTTATTTTCCTCTTGCCAGGTCAGAATGCCTGACACAGAAAGTTAAAAGGAAAAGGTTACTTGGCTCTCAGTTTGTAGAGGTATCAGTCCATAATCTGCTGGCTCCAAGGCAGGGCGGCATGGTAGACATGCCTCACAGGAGAGGAACATTCATGGGAGGAGGCAAAAGGCAGCAAAGAGACAAGGTCCTCAGCAGCATCTTTGTGTCCCTTTGAAGTGGTATCCAGACTACAGGGATTAGGGCAATGCCAAACCAATCAGTGGACTGATTCAGTAATCACAACCCTTAATCCCAGCATCACACACTCTAGATCCAGTCACCTCTGAAAACAACCCCATCTTTAATCATATAAGGCTTTAGGAGCACATCTAGACAAAACCATAACAATAGCACTAGAAGGTTAGCAATATAAAACAGATTTTAACTGGTTTGATAATAGGTATGACTTTGTTGTGTGTTTGAGACTTTTTTGGTTTTCAGCAGCTAAAATGAATTGTACTTAACAAAAGATTATAATAATCCTAAAAAAGAGATTAAAATAATCCTATTTGATTTAAAAGAACACTTTACATTAAGTCTCATTTGCATATGACATCATTGAAAGTAATTTTAAATTACAAGAACTTTGAAAAGTGCAGATTCTGAAAGTATATTTGATGGGGGATTTTCTATATATCCTCTCCCTTCATAATTCTTGTAAAATTTATGCAGATTCAAGAGATCCATTTAAGAGTATGTATGAGTCTCTTGCAACTTGGCATTTAAGAAAAAGAATTTGAAATCACACAGTAAAAAATATTATTCCATTTTCATTTCTTATTTTATTTTTCATTCTTCAGATATATCCTAGAAATTGTTGCAGAAAATATCTATAGAAAAATTATTTTTAATCCACAGAGAACATATTTACAAATAAATCTTCTCATGGAAAGATACATCCTAGTACTGGTTACTGCTTTATTTTTAACTTGTTAAGACAAATAAGGCATATTTTGACAAATTTTAAGATACAGTAATAAGAAATTATCATAATAATATGTTGCCATGCTAATTCTTGCAAAATGAAACATAACTCAGCTCTGTTTAATGTGGTACTCTATGACTGATCAGTTCTATGGACAAGTAGATCTAATTAGCCATGCAGAACAAACATGATTTCAAATAGCAACAAAAAGCACTTTAATATGACAACTATTTTTAGAAAAATTGAGATTCTGTAGAGCAAAAGAACCAGTATGAGAAGAAAACCATGAAGCCATCACTAGGGAATTGTTTGGAATAGGAGAACAGCGTTTTACCTGGGGGAAAAAAGTGGAGAAGTAAAAGCCCTAAGAGAGAGAGTGTTCCCGTCACCAAAACTCAAAAGACTACAGCTTCCTAGTTCAGGCTTGCTTGGTCACCAGAAGACAGAGGGAAAAGCCAAACAATAAGGAAATAATATGAAATAAATAGAACATCAGTTTTAAAGTAAAAGATGAACAATCCTAATTACACTTTAATGTGCACTATTTATCCAGGCTCTTTCTTCCCAAACTAAACTGTATTGTTACCTTAAAAGTCTCTACTCTTGATTGTGCTTATATACTTACCATGAAAAGCATTTGCGTACAAGAGAACTCTAAAGGTTAGTGGCCAAGAGGCTTGTGTCCGATATGCAGGTCTAAACTACCGATGCTCACAATCTGTAAAAAATTTTTCATATAGTGTTTGAAGAGAGGGCAACAGAGGAAAGCACTCCAGCTGTGTCGCTCAAAGGGGCTCAACAAGCACTTCAGAAGTGAGTGGTGGTTTCGGCTACAAAGATTCTTTGTCTTCATCGCTGCCTTGTTTTTCAAGTTTTAATTTTTATTCATGCAATTTGCAGTACATGATAACTGCGTTCCTCCTGGGGAGCTGACGCACTCACAGGACACCTTTCTTTCCCCCTGCACTTGCTCCTCCAGCCCTCTCCTCTCCCTGGATTGCCTACGCCCTCTTACCTTCTGCAAAGGTTTTACCTCCCTACTTCACATTACCAAGCTTGTGTTTTGTTCTTTCTTTTATAATGGGTTTCTGATATATGAGAAACTGTGCCATATTTAAACTTAGGCGTCTCATTTAGTTCAGCTAATATTATGGTCTTGGAATATTTAGTGATACTTGTCTGAAAAAAAACATTTGAGGATATAGATAAAGCCAAAGCAGGCTACTCAAATTTCTCAATAACCGAAACTCATCTGTAGGATTAACTGTACTAAATGAAGAGTATAAATCAATAATATGTATATTCAAATACATATTTATGTACTTAAGTTATAGAGATAAACAATGTGGAGTGTAAAATGAATAAAATTAATTTCTGCATTTACTTTTTAAAAGAATACAGTGATATTACTTTGTGACATCTTATGAAGGATGGAGTCATACTGGAATTTTTTATTAAACAGCTATAATATGGTGGAGCCAATGAAAAGTTTAAATCAGTCATGCACCATAGAAGTTAGTATTCCGGACCTTGTGAGGACCCAGCTTTCTACTATATTGTCTACATACACCATACCTCAGCATTATGTACAGTACACAACCTATTTCATAATCCAATGGATAGTGAAAATTTTCTGGATGTTCAGATGAGACCATTGGAAACTAAGAGTTAAGAAAATTCTAGAGCATCATCGTGTGACTCATTCAACATGCGGCTAAAATATCTCCAAAGGAGAACAAGGCCAAACCCCCCCGACACCGGAGCAATCGGCTCAGTGATTAACGGACTAGATGCAATTACAAGATACATCTGGCTTTGTCCAAGAAAAAGTCTCTTTTCAGTTTTATGGGTCTGTTCATAAAAGATAAAATAAAATATTCTAACATTTGGAACTCTTAGACTTGCTACTGTAGAATTCAACTTTATATCTTTACCACCTTGTGCACGATTAATAAGTGTAAGCTAAAATAATTAATTACATGGGATTTGAAATGACCCAGTTATTAACTTCCCAACACAACAGTTTATGAAGGGCTTACCTCCTAGCTCTTGAACTTTCAAATTACTTTAATGTTCTAATTAACAGTGAATATTTGGGAAAACTTCAAATAATTGTTTGAAGCAAAATATGTAAATACGTCTTTCTTTAAAAAGTGGAAAGAAACACAACATCTTTAACTAGAAATAATGGTAAAATAAGCTAGCAGCAAGTCTTTATACACATAATGTTGCATAAATTACACCTAGTATAATGCAAATAAAATAAAAGATAAAGACCACCAGTTTGATGAAGTCAGCACTCACATATTTGGTAGTCCATCTGTTAGAGGAAAACAGAGAATTTTTTTCCTCTAACAGAGGAAATTTCTGAATTTTTGCCATTATTCAGTATCTACAGAGCTTGAGACCAGCAATTCATAAAGACCATGTGATTCAATAAAGTTCACTTGTAAAGAAAAAGTAAGTGAATTTAAAAGTTTTATAATCTGCCTTATCCAAACTCCCCAAATTGAGAATCAATTATTAATAAAAATAGGATTAAAATGTTTTTCTGAAGTTTTCTATATAAAACTATAGAATTTGAAATAATCACAAGTAACTTATGGATTCATTTTGCCAAAAGTATCGCTTTTTTACAGTTTTTAATAGGTTTTATATTATGTTAGAATTTATACTTCACTTGGTCACTTGTCCTTTATTGGCCCAGAGGTTTTTGTTTAAAGCAATAATAGAAACTTTAAAAAAAAAAAAACTGACTATAGATATTTTGTGTTATTCTGAATATTTTGGTCATTAACCATAAATATTTTCATTAGATTTTGTATTTTGATTAATAAAATTTCTGTTTATTTCTTTTATGAAATAACTCCATTATCATTATGTGAGAAAAATTATTATTGGCAAGAGCACCAACTCAAGCAACTTCCTAAGAATAATATGCTTACTATCTTATTTGGACAGAGTCAGTTTTCCTTGTAAACATACCAAACGCAGGAGATGATAGTGTTAGTCTTAAAATTACATCAGAGTAAGTGAATTCAGTCCTGAAGTATAGATAGAAACATTAAAATATATGTACATAAATGTCATGAATATAGAGATACATGAATATATACATACATTTTAACATTAAATAAATTATCAATATTTCATGATTACAAACGTACTTTTCTGGAACAATCTTAATACTTAAATTTATAAATTTATTAAAATATATATATAAAGGTATGTTTTTGTACATAAACTATCTAAAGTTATAAATATGTAGAAGTTAAACTGCAATGTAAGACATCAATAATATGGTACAATAGTCTAGCACATATTTCCTACTTTGATGGGAATATTTATGCTGAGATATATTAAAATAACAAAGTATTTCTATTTAATGAACATCTTACGTATTGTAGGTTATTTCAATTTATATTACTTTTGGAGGTATATTAATTTGGATATAATTACAAATATTTTAACACAGCTTTTTCTATAATTATATGTAAATGAGTGGCTGTGAAACAATATTGTTGATTAACAATAGTATAATATTTAGAAGTAATAAATAAGAATTATGTCTCTTCTTACTTGTGATGATCCGAGGTGTTATGCATTGTAATTTCATAGGAAGAGTAACACATTTTAAAGTTTGTTTTAGCATTTACTAAGGGTTTAATTTATGTTATACATCAACTTACACGTTGAAAGGAAAGGTGACTCATATATTCCCTTGATTAACTTATTAAAAATTAGATGTAGATAACAAAATAAAACCTTGATTTACTTTTCAGTTTGGAGTCTTTCAATTTATAACCTTGAGGAAACGCCTTTTCCATCCTCTCCTGCCCACACAGCATGCACATCCCCTAGTGTGTCTCCCTGCTTTTTGATTGGTGCCAATGTGTTGTTACTCGTGCACACTTGTATATTTTTATAATATGTTGGTTTCTTGGGATTTTCCTTCTCTAATGGTCTAACTGGGAAGGATGTGAGGAACATCACGATTCCCTGTTCTATAGAATTACTCTTGAAGTCTCTGCACTATGACCAATTGAAGGTCATGGTGATATACTAAGGATTGAATGAGAGAATACTCTGCATAGGTTTCAAGCATTCATTTTCTTTCTTCAAAAATTAAAATGTCTTATTAGGGCTGCAAAATGAGAAGTCATAATGGTAGTTACAAATGCCTGAGAAAAAAGGACTGCATTTTGAGCACCTTACTATACGTTGGATATGAATATGAATCTTTAATTCTGGCCAATATTAATTTTGCTGGAAAAGTTTAGGATTTCCTCATCTTTAAGAGTCTCAGTCCTTCTTTAGGTAACCATATGCTGCCTAGCCAAAGAAATACAATGTAGCATGTATCACTACATTAGCAGCATTGAATGCGAGCACGCTCCAAAATACAGTACCATATTCCAATTCAAATCACAGACCCAAACAAACTCAAGAATATTCCAGGTACACAGGCTGTGGAAAGAAAAATTAAACTTTCCAACAGCTGCATACACAAGAAAGAAATTGTGGTCCATATTAATAAGTAGTACGTAAGAAATTGTTATTATATTAGTAATTTGTAGCTGTGTATTTTTCTGGCATTATACTATAATTCATATGGAGCTAGTTGGCCTATTCCTAGAAAGTAAGGAGAAAATTATTATCACTAACCTATCTCTGGCTTCCAGGTTTAGTTTATAATAGTCAGGGGCAGTTTTATACCACCTCACATGTGTAATCAATTTTTGAACTGAGTCTGAAAAAGATGATGTGACTTCAGTAAAATTATATAATGGTAAGAGGAGAATTAAAAAGGAAAAGCTAATATTCCTTGGACTTGTCTACTACACTTTCTCCTTTTTTTCATCTGTACATATATTAATCACAATGTCACAATATTATTTTTCTTCCTTTTTTGGACAACAATGTCCAGAATAGAAAACTGGATTGGTAAAGTTAAAGTATGAACTTGGTAATTTCAATAAACTCAGCAATTGATAATGTTTTGTCTCTATCCCACCACAGAAAGTCCTGAGATACTTCCATTATGAGATCTCCTGCTCTGTTACCCCTGATAACATCAACACCAGTATCAGTTCTTAAAGCACAAAGCACTCTACAGTTACTTACAAGTCCCAACTTTCCAATTTATGTTTTTTAAGAGAGATTTTAATCCAGATTTTAGTACAAAATTTAGATCTTCCAATAAGGCCCACAAAAAAAAAAATGTCCTCTTGTTCAGACATTAAATAGAATTAAAGCACTACTAAGAAATTTAAGGTTTATTATAGATGACAAGAGGAAGCATAGATGAAAGAACAAAAGGAAAAACTATGCAATATTAAGATTACCCCTTTAAATGGCATACCAAATTTGAAAAAAAAGATAATGGAGAGATCACAGTGATTATGTGTTCAAAGTATTATTGTCATGGGAAAAATATTCTCAGTTGTAGCTTTTCATATGACCAAAGACAGAGATTTAAAAAAAAAAAAAAAAGCCTCTTTAAAATCCAACTGACAGGAATGTAGTTGAGTGGTAGAGCGCTTGCCTACCATGAGCAAGACCCTGGTTAGAAAATGTAATTAGACAAACAACCAATACATGCTCATCTCTGTCTTCTCACTCAAATACTTTCCCCTAACAATAGCGTAGTTTGCTACTAAGTTTCCAAAGAAATGATGCAGACTTATGCATTAAGGACCCTACTGAATTATGCTGTGAGCCATAAACGCACAACATACCACAAGTGGATACAGCCAGAGTAGGACTTTAAAATACTTCGGTACAGCACTGTAATTGAAACTGTGTGAATGTCCGCCAGTTGCTGGCATTACCAGTATTTCTTAGCTGCCTAAGAATCTCTAGTGTTGTAGAACTCAGTGAACAGTGTTTGGGGAAAACAACTGTGTCCACTCTGAATAATTTGGAAAGATGAATTAAATAGATTTGAGCAAGTTTCCTCAATAGGAATTTTGAAATAAATTGCTTCAGCCAGAAAGTATTCATAGATGTATGCTAAATATTTATATAAATTACTTTTATGAGGTTTTTTTCTATTTTCGCCATAAGCTCCACTCAAACATGCCTAACATTGTGCTCTACAAGTAAACATTAATGCATGCCAATCATAATCATAAGCTCCATTTAAGTAACGAGTATTCATTCCTCATATGTCTAATGATGTGTCTCACAAGCAAGTATTCATACATGCCAATCATAAATGTAAGCCAGAGGGATAGGTGGTCAAAATCAAAACAATATGACAATGTCATATACTTTCTTTGTGAACCCAAAAGACAAATTTGACCCCTGGAAAGAATCTTAGGATTTCAGTGTCTGTATTCAATGACTTGGTCCACACCTATGAAAAGAGTTCCTGCTTCAGAAAATTTTCTCTGAATAGTCTAGGTTCTTATTAGCATGCTTTTCAAATGATCTCAAGAGCTTAACAGTATGAGAGGTATACCCATATCTGTACTTATTCAAGAGTGTAGCCAAAAGAATTATTTCCTGTATTTCCATTTGTAGATAACAATGCTTAAATAATTATTTTGACAATCAGAGTACTTTGCAAAGATATCAGCTACCATTGGTATGAGCTTAGAAATATTAGAAGTTCTGTAAATCCCACAAATGGTCCACTGGGAAAAGATAAATATATTTCAAAAATTCAGAAAGAAGGCATACCCAGATACTGCTGTCCAGTAAACAAGAATTCACATACATGGGTCTTTAAAAGTCTGACACATGCTAATGTCTACTTTATGTTAAAGCTAATTTACATCTAAAATATTCACAAATATTGGAACTTCATTTTAAAAATAACAAAGAGTTATTAATATTCTAGTCATCAAATTTGATAAAATAATACATTATTTTTGCCTGCCATTACAAGGAATGAGTTTGAACAGCTGAGGAAAAGTGTCTATTTCTTATAGTTCAGAATACCAAATTATAATCATTAAAAGAAAAGTCGGTTGTTGAACACAAAACATAAATTTCACAAGAAAATCATTGACCAGCATTTGTTTTATATTTCACTAGTAGATGTTAAAATTTACTCACTCTAAGGAAAATCCAATGAAACTACTGACCTGTAATTAGGAAGAATATATACTTTAAAGTATTTTTTTTCTTGCGCCTTTTTCCTGCAGTAAACCCTACAGATACTGATTTCTATCACCTCTCAGTTCTGTTTTGTACAAGTATCTATGTGCTCACATGTTTACTATATATGCATGCATTTATATGGAAAAGTAAATATACATTTATGAAATGGTTGGCAAAAGGGATTTTCTTTCTGCCATTCTAGAATAATATTATTAAACATATGCCTTCGCTCCATGTCTTGAACTTGCTAAAAGTTACTTCTTAGGAAATTATCAGTGATTAAGACTAAAGATTATAGAAATATCTAAAAGGAACTTAATTATCGGAATTAATATATAATAAATTATTGTGGGGTTTTGGAACTGAAAAAGAAAACACAAGCACATTGTACTCTTCTGGCATTTCTGCATCTTATCTGCTCAGTTGAGCAGCATGAGTAAACGTAGAATGCTACTTTAACAAACTTGGAAGCCATAAAATTAGCTTCATTATAATTTAATTTCCTTTTAAATGGAAACCCATCATGCCCAAATACAAGTGGGGATATCATTAGTGGCTTGGTCTCCAGAGCGGCCCGGGACTGCGTCTCCTCCCACCCAGCTCTGCTTACTTCTTCACTTTTGGTCCTTTACCCGTTAGCTGTTCTGCAGGGAAAGAATGCGCCTCTTTCTCCCTCAAGCATCAACTGCTCTTCCAGCACAAGTGTCCTCCCTGAGAGAAACACTTTCTAGAAAACCTGTCAAAATTGCCAAAGACACTTTTGCTCGGATAAAAACAGCTCAGTGAAAGTAGGACTCCATGTAGTATTTGATATGTGGGATTTTTCATTTCATAGAATTTGTAGTAACCCTAAGAAAAATAGTTTGAGGAGATAGTATTCAGAAACAATATTTTCATGGAAACACTTCAATATTTGCTTGATTTTATTATTTTATTTTCCTGTCATCAACAGCTTACTAACCTCCCATACCTTTAACTGCTAGCAATATAATTAATAAATGAAATTTAACACTGATTCCTAACACAATTTAAAAGTCCAAGTGAAGATACATTTGCTTGTATATATACACCTGAACCTGAGATTTGGCTGCTCATGAAAAAAAAATATGTTTTGTGTCAGTACCAGTGACTCTGATGGTTACGGTTACACAAGGACACTGCTGTGCTTTATATGGTAAGAATATTGTACCTGAGAAGTTGTCTGGGAAAAATCTGGGAAGGTGGCCAATTTTAAAGTGCTACAAAAAGCAGGGTTTGTGCGTCACAGGGAGAAGAAAGTTTGTACAGAATCCTGATGCAACAGAAGGAGTGTCATTCAGACGAAATGGTGAAATAAGGTTCAGCACAACCCAATACTTAAAAGAAACTTGAAGTAGTAAGGAAATATCAGAATAATTTACCATGTTTTACAATCTGCGTTAGTTTTAAAGATGAAAGAGGATTGCACGAGGGTTTTATCAATAGACTGACATGCTCAATATTGTGCTAAACGTGGAATGTTCAGTGATACTGGTAGGAAAAAGATTTGGGATTAGGGACCACAAAATAATTAAGATAAGCTATGCAAGAGGTGAATAGAGGTCTTGTTTAGAAAAAAACTAAATAAACTGAGTACAAGGATTAAAATATCTAAAAGAAACTAATGTGCTTTCTAAACTTTGTCCATAATCACTTCTACAACTCCTATGTTAAAGCCCATATTCACTCATTCACCAGTATTTACTGGACACTTGCAGATGACTGCTGGGTCTCAGTCACACTGTAAAATATTGAAAATGTGGTTATGAAAAGAGATAGATTAATAGATAGGTAGACAGAACTAGATAGATGGATATTAACATGCATTCATATACACATGCAAAATGATGCACATCTTTTTGGTTTATGATGGAGTCAAAGACCAATAAACTCATCATAATTTGAAAATATGTGTTGAGTATGCATTTCAAATACATAACTTATGAAACGCGACAGTTTTGTGCAGCTTTCCATTAACAACCTCAAGACGCATATTAGTGTACAGTAGGAGAAATTATGTAACAGAAAGTTTATTTACTGGATAGCTCCTGTAGTTAACCAGCTATTCACATGTGAAAATTACTGGCAAAACTATACCTGTGTTCTTTTTTAACCTCTTTGCTGTGTGGCTAAGAGGAGACACAGCTAGCTGCCATGGAGCTAAAGCACATGGCTGGATGAAAATAAAATGTTGAAAGACAGTTATGTATTGGCTGTGTATTGCTCTAGTACTAATGTAAAGGGAAATGTTGTAAGTTGTCCAATTGAAAGTGGGAGTTTTGTGATTGCTACCACTTTGAATCAAAACAAAATGTGATGCATTTCATAACATTTGCATTTCCGTGATTAAGATTGATAATTCTATTTAATTTTTAACTTATCATTATACCTGTGACGGTATTATTACTTATTTGTAACTTTCACATTATTCAAGGACTCTTTGGCTATATACATTTTGAAATGCACACATACACACACATAAACACACACACAGATTATACCTGGTAGCTGATCTCAGTTCAGTCTGATAACTGAAGTATTTCAGTTACAGCCTTCGTGTTAATCATATTATGCTGAATAATAGAAGAAACGACTGTCGTGCTAGCTATAAAAATGTTAGCAATTTTGATTATTTTTTCTCATTCGTAAAATATCTACAGAGGCCTGGGGAGATAGGTCAGTGGAATATGTGCTTGCCTGGCAAGCTCAAGGTCCTGAGTTCGATTCCTGGAACCACCAAAAAAAAAAAAAGAGCCACATCATAAAATATCTATATATTCTAACTATGTTAAATGAAAAGATCAAAGAAATAATTCATGAAAAATTAGAAGTCAATATTCAAAACAGTGAAAACTTAACAGGAATAAAATACTGTAGTAGAAAATCATGTGGGTTTCTTTTTGTATAATTGAGTTGGTAGAAGAGTTGATATAATTTAATATTAAACAAAATAATTATACCTCATCAATAAAGGATAAGAAAGTAATAGATTCTTCATTTGCTCATGGTTTGTATTATAAATAAGGCCATCACACATAGATAATGACTTCTATTCTATGTATCTATTTCCAGCAAGTTATACAACACATCCTAATTGCATGTTGCATTTTTCCCTCTCTTCCCCCAATGCTAATAGTTAACCATTACCTCAAAAACTGTTCCATACATATATTAAAATAATATTTAAATACAATAAAAGAGGAACAGCACTTTCTGGATTTAGATACAATATAGATGGCATATTTTAAATATATAGATTTTAGTTTTCTAAAATTATGTCAATTTTTTTCAATTTTACTTGTTATTTGCTCAAATAATCTCTATGCTTATTAACATGCTCACAATAAATATGTTTATTTGAGGTGAACAAATTTTAAAATGTCTAAATCAAATAAGTATGCTTTCCAAAATTGTTTCCAAAACTTGTTTCTCAGTCTGCTAATAACAAAATATTTTGTGATAATTTCAGGTAACTACTTAAATTGATGATAATTTATGGACTTGTTTCCCCTTCTCAAATAATTGGTACTCTATGTGACTTCAACCAGATCTTGATAATGACTTAATTGCCTTTGACAAGACACTCGAGGTCTATTTCCCATGCTCTCCAGTATAATGGCCCTTTTATGCTTTGGTGACTGCAGCCTGATGTTTTGAAACATAACCTATAAGAATAACCTGTAGAATTAACACACCTACACTTTAGTGATGTCTGAGATGTAGCCCCAGAATCTACATTTTAACAAGCATCTCAGATTGATGGGGTGCTAATACATTCATTCATACTTTGCAAAGACTGCCCCAATCATAACGAGAATCTGGTGTCCTCTGGAATGAAATGGAATAATGTTCTTTGATTGGGAAGCATAGACTTCATCATGATTGATGGCAGATATTACTGAAATACAATGTGTATTCAATTAACTAAAACTTACTGTAGTTTTTCCATTTTATAAGTGCATTACTTTTTTACTACAACAAAGCAAATTAAAGACAAAATCAAAAATTGAAAATGTATTTATTTCCAATGTAAATTATGTTCATTAAGTTTTCATTGTCAATTTCAGGACTTACTTGATGTCACCACATAAAATATATTATTAGCAAATTGAAAAATATACTGATATAATTTAGGCATTTTTTCACTCACTCCAATTTAAAAAAATACATGAGTTGTTACCATTTTTAAAAGGCATGTAGATTTTTCCAAATAAAAAGGTAATATTAGGAAAGTTTTTGAGTCAATATTTTTTAAATGAAATTTATATATTCCAAATATACCATCTGTTTTGTATCTAAATTCACTGATTAAACGTCCTCTTTTATTCCAGTTAAATATCATCTCAATATAAGCATAAAAATGTTTCAAATAAAGGGATGGCAAAATAGTAGCCTTTGACACCACCAAACCATTTCAGAATACGAAAATGCACCAGAAGCACCAGCGACATGGAAATCCAGAGAAACCTCTCACCCCAGCCGACAGAGATGTGGAACCAAAGAGGAATTGAATTTGTTTGGCACATTCACTGTTCAATACTGAAAAGGGAACATTTTTCAATATATGAAGATAAACATAGCACAAACAGAAAAGAACTGTGTACGAGAACAACTCACGCTGGCCTATTTTACTCTGTTTTCTTCAGGGTATTAGAATTTCAAACCCGAAGCTTGTTTTCAGTGCAGACAGTCTGTAAGCCCAAAAGTAAATAGATGGACTCTAATTAAGACAAAAAATGTTCCAGCTAAAGGGCAAAAACACTCTTCAAACCTTAGACTTGAAATATTTGCTAATCATTGAAACAGAAATCACTTTGACCTCATCTAATCTGATAATACAAATTTAATTATATTTATTGAAAATTATTTATGTGAATCAAAAGTTCGGGTGAACTTTTGGACTCAACTGCTAAACTTGGACCCAACTTGGTGGAAAACAGGCTCTGAGGAAAGAATTTAAATGACTTGGATGCGAGGAATGAGGCATTGTACAAGTTTTTAAATGCTCAAATTACTTCATTGTAGCTCTACAGCAATATACTCAAGAGAGGAAGAGGGGGTGATTTTCCAGAGAATCAAGACTAGTGTTTAATTTCGGGAGGAGATAATTTAATGTCAAGTTTCTCTAAAATTTCTTTCTTTATTATTACTGTGTCTCACTATATATTGCACACTGGCCTTGAACTCCAGATTCTCCTGCCTTTAACCTTAAGTGCTGGGATTACAGGCCATCACCATCTGATCCAGCCATTTTTATTTTCATTTTTTTAACAAGGAGAGTCATGCTTGGTCAACTCACTGAACTGTGAAATTCTTCGGTTCTTCTTTATCAGAATACAGATAGTCTGCACAGAGTCAGCTAGTCAGATTAGGCAGCAGACTGCTCAAGTATGGCTGATTATATCTTCAATTAATAGTTATCAAATGTAATTATTATACAAATTATTAGGTGTTGATGCTGATACTTCATACAATGTAGAGCTCCACGTTACAAAGAACTGGTGAAAGCCTCCCCCTAGTACATCGGGTTTCCCTCTCTGTCACACACCTCCGCTGCTTACGAGGTACATCTCACGACGGTGACTTCGGCATTGCAGTGTTATAGAAGCGTGTAGTTAATGCCACTGGAGGGCACCAATTAGAACACACGCTGATCATGACACTGTCAATACAGACAATAATTACCCATGACTTTTATCTCTTAATAGACACATAATTGTAGTGCAGTGCAATGCTATTATTCTTTTTAAAGAAAATCCTAAGTCAAATTAGTATTCTTAATTTTTAAACTAATGTTTTCTATACCTTTAAAACATAATTTTTGTTCCGGCCATGCACAACTTAGGTATAATCACAATTTTTTTTTCTTTTTCAGTTAATTTGTACCAGTAGTTTTCAGGAGTAAGAGCCAATTATTTTGCTTTACTCTTCTGATTTTGAGGGTATTTTCATATTTAACAGTAGAATTAAATGACAGTTTCAGACAAACTATTAACAATAAAAGTAATGTTTCATATTCTTGAAAGTTACACATACTTTATGTTTTTGCTAATTATAAATACTGGGATAACAATTCATCACATCAAAATTCAGCTAAGCTTCCCCAGAGCTCTAAAATGTGTTCAGTAAGTATTCTAAAGCATTTTACACTGAAATCTTTCCAGAGGTATCCATTCCTGAGACACATGTGCCCCAGCTGGCTTTAAGACTTGGACCATTACTTCCTGTCTGAGGAGGCTGGCAGGAACCAGTATGAATCCATCATTTGGAGTAGCAGGCAGACTTAATCAAATTGAGAAAGTACAAGGAATTCATAGACAAAGCTGTCAGAATAGAACACTAGGTAGCAAGAGCTTCATTCACTAGTAGACAGACGATTCCATTGTCTATTTGGTCCTTCTCCTATTTTATTGCCAAATAATCATCATTCAATTAAATTATTTACTTAATACTATGGTGCGCACTGAACACACACAAAGGAATAGGCAGCAGTGTTTACAACCAGGCATCGACAGTGAATAAAATTATGTAACAAATGTTATAGCAGAGTAACGCAGAATGTGGTGAGGAAATTTTGGGGAAAAATGCAAATAGGCTGATGAGCAGCTGTTTGTGTTTGGCTTTCCTATAGATACATAATGCACCAGGACACAATGTTTTGGAGAGATATAGAATATTTCCTTTGAAAATGATGAATGGTTTTATCATCAAAGTATGTACACTGAACCGTTTAAAAATGAACTGAGAACCTCCAATACAAGGGAAAATAAAAAGTAATTTATCAGGCTGGGGAGATAGTTCAGCAGTCTAAGCGCCTGCCTGGCAAGCACAAGGACCCAGGTTCAATCCCTGGTGCTGAGCTGCCCCTGAGCACCGAGACAGATACTGAAACTGGGCATGGTGGTGCACACCTGGACTCTTAGCGCTGGGAGGGTGCTGCAGGAGGATCAGTAAGAGTCCAAGCTGTGTAAGAGACCCTGTACCAAATAAATGAAAGATTAAAAAAAAAACCTGAAAATTAATTAGCTATGGGTTGGAGTGATATTTTAAAGTAGATATCTTACACTATTTTTTTTTTTTGGTGGAACCAGGGATTGAACTCAGGCCCTAGCACTTGCCAGGCAAGCACTTATTCTACTGAGCCATCTCCCTGGCCCCTTGCTTACACTATTTTTGAGAAGCACTCTGTATAATAACAATCCAAAATGGAATTGAAATTGTGCCAAAAACAATTTCCTTTAAACTTTATAGTCTATATGTATTGGAGATCTGAAAGAATTAACTAAAATGCGTAGACCTCTCAGGTAACTTTCTTTTTAGTTTGAGCCAAAATAGTTTTTATTTGTTTGAAATGACTTGTATACCTGTTACATAAGCTGTATTTACATGATACTCAAAATTATCCACGTGAGAAAATCTGTAATTCATCAGAATATTTTTCTATCCTACAGCAATCTAAAAATATCTCAGAACATGTAGATGTGTAGCACCATGTAGCTACACCCCTGAAACAGTCAGTACACTACTCACTGACCTTTCTGTTGGCTGAGACTTGTGGACGCAAGGGCCACCTTTTAGACCTGAAAGAAAGGATTACCTTTTTCTGCTGTCATCGGAAGTTCTTGACCTTTCTATTTCTTTTCTTAAGAAACTGCTCTAGAATTCCAATTTTTATATTTATATTTTAAACGTATAAACCATGAAACTCTTTTATCCCCTTTAACTGAAGCACCATTTCTCCCTTGGTTTGGAACATTTTGCAATTTTGTGAACTCAGAAAACTGAATAAACATTTCCAGTGTCTACAAAAGCTGAACAAAATTTGCTTTAAAAATGGATAAGTGCAGACTAGGGAGATAGCTCAGAGGTCTCTGAGCCTGCCTGGCAAGCACAAGGACCCTGGTTCTGTGCCCCGCACCACATGCTGTGCAGGTCCCAGAAGCCTGGGTGCCCTGTGCTGGTCCTGAAACCATCGCAGTGGCACATTCCGGTAATCCCAGAGCCGGAGAAGCTGAGATCACTATGAGTCTGAGCTGCAGAGTGCGACCCTGTACCAAATAACAAACAAACAAACAAACAAACCACATGTAAAGTAGCAATATGGATCTGCCTCTGATAATGATAAAATGCAGACATGATATATTTGTTAATTGAATTTATCATTTTATGGATTGCTACTTTGTCACAATATATAAATATGCATTTTATTTAAAAATAAGTATCTATGGAACTACACTGGAAGGAGATATCTTGTCCACTTTTTATGACTGTAGAAAGATGGTGGAGATGCAAGGGAGAGCCACGACATTTATTCTGTGAAGGGTCTGGCTTTCCTTCCGATTTCTGACTAGGTTTCACGGAAATGTACAATACCTTTTTCCTAACAGAGTTAAGTGAAACATAAACCACTTGTACTACTACTACTACTACTACTACTACTACTACTTTTTTTGCCCTCAATGAACTACTTTTGAGAAGCTCTATTATTGATAATTTTTAAGAGAAATCACTAATATCTCTTAATCATTTTTTACCTTCGTTATTATGCTTGAATTTATCTTACCTAAAAAATTCATGAAAATCAGTTACATATTATAGATTTTTTTCTTAGTACACTATATAGAAAGCAGGAAAGTACTTGTAATGCACATTTGTGTGATCTGTTCTAAAACTGAAATCCAGCCAGGCATACTGGCATGTGGGCGCCATTCAAGCATTCAGAAAGCCGAAATGGCGGAATCACAAGTTGAAAGCCTACCCTGGGCTACTTAGAAGCCATATCTAAAAACCAGACCGACAAACAAACAATAAAGACAAAATAAGTAGTGTCCATATACACTGTTAACTAGCGTGAAAACATGCAGTTATGATTCTTGCTTTTAATTATCAAGGGACACTGTGAAACCAGTATGTGAACTATTTTCTAGAAATTTCTCCAAGTGATTGTTAGGTGCTGCACACGGGCATATCAATAAAAAAGAGATAAGTATCTAGGATGATGTAGCTTGGGAAATTAATTGCTTTAATATTAAATAGCCCAAGGGATCCCCTTTTGATACACACTATGCTTTGTTTATATAAATTTTTAAGGACTTTCTAAAATGTCATATGGATATGAAGAGCTGTGAAAACAAAATGGAAGAAATAGTAGGAGAAAAGAAATGAAGAAATTTAAAGAAGAATTAATTTTAAAATGCTGATATGTAGTAATGTGTTAGATCTATGTTAATAGTAATTATTCTCCCCAAAAGTTTTTTAAATGTCCTAGAAATAAAAGTATTTAATGTAACTGCCCACCAAAGGACGAATGGCTAAAGGAATTGCGTGATACACAGATAAACCAAGAGGAAGACAGATGATAAACAGGTACTGTAGAAGATCATTCAGCCTTCGAAGGAGGTAAGCCATCTTCATGACCTCCAGACCACCTGGAGGACATTATTTTAACTGAAATAACTGACGCAGGAAAGTGAATACTGTATAATATCTGTTATATGTGAAGCACATAATAGACAAAGCCAAAATCTAGAGAGAAGAGTTAGCAGTGGGTCAGAGATGGAGAGAAATGGTGAGATACTAGTAAGAGGGCACCGTTTTCAGGCAAGATACCCAAGTATTGGAGATTATGCCGTATAGTGAGTACAGTTACTGGGATGCATATCTATCTGAAAATTGCTTATAAAGTTTAAGTTCCATGTTCTCAGCATCAAAAAAGAAAAAAAAAAAAGCAGGCAGGTGATAGATACATAACATGACTTAATGATTTTGAAGTTTATATATACATTAAAATATTATGTTTTTACACCATAGACAAAATTTTATGTGTTAAATAAACCTAGTAAAACTGAGAAGTTTTAAAATAGCTGGAAATTTTTGTATGGTGTCTCATCATCAATTACCAACATAAAAAATAGAAATATACATTTTAAAGGCAAGATAAGTGTAATTTTGAAAAATACATCAAAAATATGCCATGGGTTGTTCCGTTTGTCAAAATAGGGTTTTTTAAATTAAAATAGAATGCAAGCCACAGTGTGACTTTTATTATTTTAGTAGCTAGGTCTTAAAAATTAAAAAGCAAAAGATTGATTTACATTCAGTTACTTATTATATTTAATCCAATTTGTTAAAACACTATCACTCCACCACGCAATCACTGGACAAGTTATGAATGAGATGTTTCACACTCTGCGCCTCATGTTAGGTCTTTAAGTTCTGATTCTGGAGTAACTACAATTTAATTTCTCATGTGGTTACTGGCTGCTAAACTGAACAGCACAGGTTTAATATGTTCCTATCTTGAAGCTCGTTCATTCTTTTCCAAGCACGTTCTTTAAAATAATAGCAGTATATTGAAAAGATAATAAACTTAGGCGTTACTCGTATGTGCCAATGTGACCTATGATGTGACACCCTTCAAAATGAAAACAAAACTTTATTTTGGTTAAAGGCAAATTGTAGTGTAAGCATTTCATACATTCCAAGGGGAAAATAGAAAGAAATTAAGTCCAGTGTGGATAAAGGAACACTTCAAAGAATTATTTTGCTTTACAAATGGTTTTAAGACAAAAAGCGTGGAGCACACTATTATCATCGACTTGGGGATGCAGAAAAGCCTAAGGAGGTCAGACAGCCTCCCAGCTCAGCAGACCAGCCGCAGAAAGCGACGCCTTCCACATCGCAGGGCCTATTTTAAATCTGAGAATGACAATTTGTAAGAGTTGAAAACAGCAGGGCATGTAATAATTGGGTACTTCATTGCATGCTACTGACTAAGTCAGTATATCAGGAACACTATTTAAGGTCGGCGGAAACATGATCGATCATTATGAGTTTATTTTTGATGGAAATTTTTTTCAGAAGAACTTGAATATAATGCTAACATTATTCTCCGTTTCTATAGCGTGCATGTTGTGCCATTCAAGGAGGCCAAGGCACATGAATGCTTGCAAGTGTGTGTTTACATGCCTTTTGCTTGCTCAATACTTTAGGCATAATGTATAAGAACAAAAAAGACAAGAGGAAAATGAAAAAATAACGGAAAATTTCCGATAGAGTAGAACATGTTGATTGTTTTCTTACTTCTGCTTTTGATTTCCTTCAAAATGATGCGCCATAGATAAATGTCCCGGGATTCTAGGATAGGACATTTTAATTGCATCTTCAAGAGGAAAAAACAAAAAAAAGTTTTGATTAAGAACTGTCTTCACTAAGGATTTTTTTTTCTTTTTCTTTTTTTTTTTTTTTTATTTTAGGGAAGAGTCTACAAGGTGTACAGGGTCTCACTACCAGATTGCAGTAAGACTGCAACCAGATCCTAGTGATCCGCCTGTTTGCAGCCTCCCAAGAGCTGGGATTACAGGCACACCACCTCGCCCAGTCTCAATTGCTGTCTCAGCGTGCCCCAGGGACCGGACCGCACAGCAGGCCCAGGGATCCAACCCCCAGCCCCTGCACCTGCTTGCAGGTGCTTTAATCTGCTGAGACTTTTGGCTAGACCTTCACTAAAGATTAAATCCTTTATTTTCCAGATCTTGTATCAAAAAGGTGAAGACAGCATTCTAAAACTTTTAATTAGTGTTTTTTTTTTTTTAATGCACACTGCTTAAAATTGTGTTGGAGAGTAGGTTACATCTGAATAATGTATGTCTACAGTCCTTGGGGAATTTTTAAACCAAATGCAATGTGCAGAGCAGTTACCCAAGTTTAGCTTAAAGAGATGGGAAGGGAAAAATGAGGGTTGCTACCTTTAATAGATTTACTATGAGCATTATACTTTTGAAAGTTGAATCAGAGGCTCCCTGAAGGCAGGAAAAGGAAAAATGATGATTCCTCTTTTCATTTCATGGCCAAAACCATTGTAATCTTCATGGTAACTTCACACTTTCTGTGCTTGTGGGCCTTATTAACGTGAAGAATTAACATTTATAATTATTATGTCTGAAAAATGTAATATTTGGATGGCTGACATTATATACATAATACATAATGTCTGCAGTAAGAGATTTATATGTTATAAATGATTTATGGACATATTCATATCAAAAAATCTACCCAATATAGCATCGTTAAAGTTATCAAAATATGCCAGTTAGAAAGTTCAGTGGTCTAAGTGCTGATTTAGGCAAATGCAGGGACCGGAGTTTGATCCCCAGCACCACATGTCATGCTGGCTGTCCCTGGGCATGCTGAGCCGGCCATCAAGTCTTGACGTGGTGATGCACACCTGTAATCCCAGTGCCTGGGGAGGCTGAAGACAGGAGGATCACTACGATTCTGAACTATGTAGTGAAACTCCAGACCAAATACATAAAAAGAAAAAAGTTATCAAAATATATTCCAAACATAAAAATGGCAACTTGTGAAATTTTTGTCTACATAATTTTTTTAAAGTTCAAAAATAATAATATACTTTAAAAAATCACTTAGGCTTTAACCAGCTGGCCTCTATTGAGTAGTCAGCCTGAGTTTTAGGGAAGGTTGGGAAAGCCTTCTTGTTTGTTGTCAACATTGCTACACAATTCTGCATAATCAGCTGTGCCTTTCTTTTATATACTGTGCTTCATGTTACTAGTAATGTAATGTAATCTTGGTTAGACTTCTACTGAAAAATTACCCACTGCATGTACTCAGAAAGATTCCAGCCCCTTCCCAGCTATGTATTCAAGCACTTCGCCATCTAGTTATCAAGTTACTTCTGTGTCACAGGGGTCACAAATCATGTTGCGCTTCAGAAAAGTTCAGTGATTTATGCCATTAACTGAGAGAAAAAATAACTATGAAGAGCAAAGGGCTTGGAATTTTTCAATCTGTAGTCATGGTTCTAAAGAAAGAACATGGCCTTTAGAACTGTGAAATCACTTTGTCCTTCATAAGGGGCTGCATTATGTCCATGTATTGCAAAATAATATGCCTTGTGCGCTGGAGTACAAACAAGAATCGCACAACCCTTCTGGAAAATGAACAAGCAGTTTAATCTATCTTGCAGAAATTCATAGCATGGTATTTAATAATACTTTACGCAAAGTCCATGCAAATCTCTTGAACGATGCAGTTTATTCTCCTCCCACCTTACAATGGTCCTCCTGCGCTTGGACGCTCAAGAGATTAACCCAGTTCTAATGTATATATAAACATGAGATGAATATCCAGCAGATACAAAATCTGGTTGGGATCCAAGCTTTTCCTTTCCCAGCTAGGCACAGTTCAGTAAAGAATGCAACTTTGTATTTTTCTTTTCTCCCTCTAGTAAATAGGGAATTTCTTTACGTGCCAATAAAATTGCAGCAAGGTTTGTGGTGAAAACTGAGGTGATATTTATCAGTGATTTTGTGTGATGTCCTTGAATCTTTAACACTGTTCCACATCAGGCTGAGAAACACTATTGGTATGTGCGGAAATCAAATCATTGTTGCCACGTGCCTAATGCCTCTGTCTTTTGAAATAGGAGGAAATGTTTCTTCTGCTGTCATCACCCAAATGCGGGCTTTCTAATGAGAGCGAGGCAAGGACTCTTTCTGTCACATGGACTGGAGGAGAGCCGTTAGGGGTAGGGGAGGAAGCCTGGGTGCAGACATTTGCTTTGTGCATACTCGCCTTCACAAGCAAAGAGCGAACCACTGAGAGAGTTAAATTTGCAAGAATCACTCTGCAGTCTGTGTCTTTTTAGAGACTAGTTCCCCCCCCCAGAAAAAAATGTCTTCATATTGACATAGTTAGGCCAAATTTCGTGTATCTTATACGTGGCATAAACCATGACTGTTCTCAAATAATTGAAAACACAATGATTTCGTGGAGAGGACTTTCCACATGGCATATCCCGAGAGGGTGACGTGCACATCAAGGTTCATGAACAGGGCCGGGCAGACAGCTCACGGCACAGTGCCTGCCCAACAAGAGCAAGGTCCCAAAGTGATCTCTGGAAGTGCGTGCTGTGTGCGTCCCCAGAACTGGGCACATACGTCTGTAACCCCAACACTGGGGAGGCTGAGACAGGAGGATCACTTTGAGTGTGAACTGTGCAGCAAGACCCTGTATCATATCATATTTATCCACCTATCTATCTATCCACCATCTGTGTCCATCCGTCCGTCTGTCCGTCCGTCCGTCTGTCCGCCTATCATCTATCTATCTATCTATCTATCTATCTATCTATCTATCTATCTATCTATCTATCTATCTATCTGACCCATGAACAGCAGATGTGTGCAAATGAGTTTTAGCTTTGACATAAAGGACATAGAGCCAGGGAAGTTCTAAAATATGTCCATGGCCACATCGTGGCTGAATTTAAATCACATTTGACTCATGTGACAAAAACAAAGGTAAGGGCTAGATAAAAAGTAATCCCAACATAAAAGGCAATACAAACAGTCTATGAATAGTTTCAGATATCTTCACTTATACTGCTGATGATCATAGCGAGACATTAGGAATACAAGCCAAGCATTCTAATTCTGAGTGACAACCCCAGCCCTGGATTATAATTTGGGGTATTTAGGAAAGAAGTAGGGTTGTTCTAGGAATTACACACCTTTTCTTTTTCAGTTTTATTACAAGACATACTTGTACTGAATTTCTTAGGCTGGACTCGAACATGAAAGCTTCTCAGCCTGTTGAAGTGTGGGATTACAGGTTTGCAACACTACATGCAAGGTGGATTATAATTTTTGAAAAACAAACACAGCAAATATTCTATATTGTATTTAGCACGAGTAGAATTACAGTAGCATAAATCTCCCAAATGCAGCTTTTGATTCAGACTCAAGCTCAGAAATTTTCATAGTTTCTTCCCTGTTAAAAACATTTCTATTTCCTTATCTTACCTACATAACATAAAGGGAAGGTTTTGTCTTTAAATTTATATGGGTAACATAAAACCTAAGTTTTAAAATACTTTAAGATAATATTTTATTATGGTTTAAAAGTGACCTACATGATATTATTTTAATATTAATTATAAATCTGAAAAAGAAACATAGTAAAAGATAGGTTTACTACCACTAGATTCATTGATGTCAGCCATTCTTTCTGGGACAAGGTGCAATCTCAGTGTTGTTTAATTTGCACCTCATAAAAGCCATGCTTGAAACATCTGTCATCGTGGTCTTCTACATGTGTACCATTTCTAATATCATAAGAATTATTACTATACAATCTTTATAATAAGGTTTTTATAAAAAAAGGTAATAAAAGAAAAAGAGACAAGAACAAAAATGAGCACCAGATATGATCATAAAACTAGATAATATATCAATATATCAATGTTAATCAGCTATTTGTGTTTTGAATATCTGTAACATATGTATTGTTGTATGTTACTCTGTTTGTCTTTTTTTGTTTTTCTTGCTTCTTATCCTTCAAAATAAAATTAAATTAAAATTAAAAATAACAATTTTATTTACAAATGACCAGTGATATTAAATACTATTCCACATACTTATTTGTCATTTGCATTTCTTCATCTGCGAAGTACCCACTCATCTCCACGGCCACTTGTGGATCGGCTGTAAGTTGAAGGGCCTGATCTTTCTCAATGTGTTGTATGCTCTGTACATAAATCCTTTGTCTGTGGGACAACTACCTATAAATTTTTTCCCCTCTGTGGGTGTCTTTTCACTTTGTTGATGATCCCATCAAATTCTGGAGAGATTGTGAAGAAAAAAAGGAATCCTTCTCCACTGTTGGTGGGAGTGTAGACTGGTACAACTATTGTGTAATCAGTGTGCAGATTCCTAAAGAAAGCCATAGAAGAGGTCCCATTTGACCAAGCTATTCCCTTTTTGGTATCTTCCCAGAAGAATTAAAATCGTCATACTACAGTAATATATGTACACCTTGTTAATAGTAGCACAAATTGTAACAGCTAAATCCTGCAAAAAAACCAGGTGTTCATCAATTGAAAAATAGATCATTTTTCTTTATAATGGAGTACTACTCAGCCATAAAATGGCGTTTTTTATAGGTAAACAGATGCAACTATACTCAAAAGTGAAATAAATCAGACCCATATACCTAAATATCATATTGTCTCTCTTGTGTGAAGAAAAGAATAAGTAAATAAGATCCAGAATGTGAAACAGATAATGTGAATTAGGAAGAAACTGTTCTTGTTTTTGTTTTGTTTTTGAAGACAAACAGACTGGGAAAGGATAAATGAAAAAAGGAAAAATTACATGTATATATAAGATAGTTAAGATTGTTACACAGCTAATTTTTCTTAGATCACTAAAAGCAATTTTATGCTAACATTGTATAGACAAAACAGCATGCATATATCTTCTACTCTGAAAAACTACCAGGAAGGAAACAATACACAATGTATCACCTATTGTAACTGTCCTAATAACCTTCTTTGAAACTCAGTTTCATTATTATGTTTATCTTTTTTTTTTTAAGGGAATGAACAACTGGGATGGAGAAAGGAGAAAAGAAGGAAGGGAAATATTTATATACACACAAGAGAGCTAGGATAACTTTACTACTAACCTTTATTGGTTTACTGAAAGGAATAGTCAATGTGTGTTTGATGACACTTGCATACCTGTATCTGCTAATCTGAGCAACTACTTTGAAGATAACAATATGTAATATAACAACCATTATAAATTTTCTATCATGTTGTTTTGAAATTCTTTGTCATTTTTATTGTTTTTGTTGTTTGGTATATGTCTTGTTTTTCTCTCTAAAACAATAAAAGAGATAGGCTTATTCAAATTTAAGTGAAAAAAATGGATCTCACCTAAAAATTATGTAATACTCAAATAAATATAGACCTTTTTATATATTGCATGATCATCATGAATAGTCTGAATGGAAGTCTAGCATATCTTAAAAATGATACTTACCCAGAAAAGAGCCAATATTGAAATTACTATTTTCATACTGTTATTGATAATTATGAACTTTATGCCATTATTCTCTCCAATTATCCTTCTGACATCGACAACAATGTATAAAACATAACTGGAAGAGCATAGCCTAAGTTAATATTCAGCTTTTATTGAATTCTACTCTTCTTTTAGTGTCTAAATCACTCTGATGAACCAGTTAAATAAAAAAGAACTGTATTTGCTAGAATTTTGACCAAGCACGAATCCTCGGTCTGCTAAAGTGAAATTCTCACATGAAATAGGAGTTAGGAGACTTGCAAGGAAATTTCTAAAGGCAGCCAGCTTCCTATCTTTGCATAAGATTGTCAAAACTGTCTGGCCAGCTTTAGAACATATTAAGGCATAAGGGCATGCAATGACCACATTAGTCGACGCGCTTGACTTCATGTCTTGTTTGCCTGCATTTAAAAAGGCATGCAGGATTACACCTAAAAGCATTGAAATACTTGCTTAGATGTTATTTTTTTCTTATCTCTCCCATTGATTCAGTTGCCTCAAATTTTATGCGTTCCACTTTCTGTTTTCCAAAAGTATTTTAAAGAACAAAAACTGATCTGTGCGTTCTTCCCAGTTCTTTCTTCACAGGGTGACAGTCTGAACAGCTTTTATTATAACAGGGATGGGTATTTTGAGTTCATGTCTTATACCATTGCTAAAAGACTAGAACTTAGAAAAGTGAGTTTTTCAGTAGCAAATACAAATAAAATTTATATATTTTGAGTTGGTAGTTCTTTAAGCTATTTCTATATATCACATTATTTTGGTATTAAAACAAAAAGTAAACAGAAATAGAGCTAATGAAATTGAAATTTTACATTCTTGCCAAAACTCTACACAGTCAGCAGTATCTTTTGATCTTTTACAATTAATGCGACATGGGTTGTCTTCACCTTTATTTTCTTGCCCTTACTTTTAACAAGGAATGTAACATAAAATGTCCCTTGTTAATAACCCTACATATAAAACTGCAACGTAGGTTTACAATTTGAAAGCAGTTAGGATGCAATTAATGAAATGAGAAGTTTTCCATGATCAATAGCGTTTAGCTGCGCACCATGTGAAGTTCCAAACTTCATGTTACAACATTCGCACAAATGTGAGATTTATCTCTACCCAGGGAAGATAGTGCACAAAATGTTTTAGCCTTTTTATGTGAATGTCTATTGCACATAAAATTATGTAATTTGTGCCTTAAAGTTATTTCATTTCATTAAATTACTAAACTATAGATGTTTTAATACAAATTCCTATTTTATGGAATAGCTAGATTTACAAAAGATTAATTATCACTCAGAATGTATTATTTTCTTTTGGATAATAAAAATTAAATTACACCTAAAATTCAATTTCAACTAAGCCTATTTGCAATCACTGTATTTTCTCTGTGTCAGTAATATAATTTAATCATTAGGAAATCTATTGTGGTAAGATCAGACCACTTAAAATATCCTCTTTTTATATAAATGGTTATTACAACGATAATGCCAACATGTATTGTTAACTTTACTCTGTTCTGTTAGACAATATGGAAGTGCAGACTTAGGCAAATTTAGTTTTACAGCTTTATGCCAACAACAAAAATGAGAGGAATGCCTTTGACAGGAATAAATATCATAGCGCTGCAAATAGGTGAGAGGAACAGGGGCTGACCTGCACCCCGGAACATGCCCACGGGGTAACTCAGCTACGTCCTCTCCTAATAGATTGCAAAAGGCTCCAAAGAACAAAAGAAAAAATAAAGCATTTGAGAGAACATTTATTTATTAGGCTCTTGTGAATTAAAGTAAAATTGGAAGACAGTTTCTGGGCTTTTGCAGATAAGTATCTGTATATGAATGCTCTTTGTTTCAGGGATTCCAGTAAAGCTTTACATTGAGGTGTAATGGTCTAAAAGCATCCTTACCTTGGCTTTCTATATAATTATATATAAATTTAATTTATACAATGCTATGTTAATAAAAAAAATAGAACAGTTTTAGGGCCGATGATATAGCTCAGTGTACTAAGCACCTGCTAAGGCAAGTGCAGGGAATGCGATTCAATCTGGGACAGGACAGGTCACGCTGGCCCCACCCTCAGGCACACTGAGCAGGCCACGGAGTCCGGGTGTGGTGACACACACCTGTAACCCCAGCGTCGCGGAGGCTGAAAACTGGAGGACCACTATGAATCCAAGCTGCGTAGTGAGGCCCTGTACAAAATACACGAAAAATAAATAATGAAAGAAAATTAAAGCTATTTGTTTTAACTTCAGCTCTAGAAAGCTACTGAGTACTACAAAGACAGCAATATGCAGGGTATTAATCATTGCAAATTTCCTACTAACCTGTTTTGAAACTGTTCCATTGTTATTATTCTCATTTAAATGAATAAAAAGTTTTAAAACAAAGCTAGTGGATAATACCAAATCACAATCACAACATTTTAGATAGAGTAGGAACAGTACATTTGGATTAACGCCACCTAGTTCTGTATGATTTGTCTCCTGAGAAAGTGTTGGCTACTACATATGGATTTTTTTGTTCTTTGCTTTCCTGAAAGACAACTTTTAAAAATGGGATCACTTGAAGATCTAAAAAACAGGTAGAGGATAGCTACTGGGCCCTTCTCCCTCGCTAGCTGACTTGCTGTCATTAAGCTCACTGACGATGTTATTTTGAACTCTATTTCCAAACATACCATATACACCTTAATGCACATAAGTTTGCATTAAAAATTAAATATTCAAAATTTGTTAATTGAGCAAAAGTTTTAAAGGTAATTTTTCTGGGTAGTTGCCATGTCTCAAGTATATAGCCAAGATTTTAATTTTTCACAATAGTGAGAAACAGAGAATGCAGTGTGAAAGAGCTTCATAGAGCTTTAGTAAAGTATATTTCAAATGAAATTTTGCATATTATTCACTATTATTAAATGGTAAATTACATACTATTAAGTTTTTCTTCAAGTCAACAAAACTGCATCATAGCAATTTTTTTCTAAACATAATTTAATGTCAAAATTGAGTTAAGCCTAAATACTCATTCCTTAGGAGATTAGTTCAAGGAGCTCCTGAGGTTGTTAAAAATCTGCTTTAAAACCTCCTATGTAATGAGGCATTGGTAAAGAAAAACCACTTAATGGGTAGATGGAAAGAAGAATGGATGGACAAAAAATACTTGCAATAACAATAATGGAGATAAAAATTGGAAACCAAAAGAAATCATTCCTAATATCATACATATTCTTATACTTAGTACAAAGTAAAGAAGATAGAAAACAAGAACAAAACAGTGGGAATACTGAGCAAATGTAACACTGACATAAGGGTTTTTTTGTTGTTGTTGTCATTTGTCTTTTTTTTTTCCTCTGTACTGGGGATCAAACTCAGGACCTTGCGCTTGCCAGGCAGAAGCTTACGCCACTGAGTTACATCTCTGGCCCCAGCCACAAGTATTAAAATGTCTTTTAATGAAATGTGTCTTTTCTCTTTGCAAAATCTCTCCTTTATCTGGAATTTATACATTTCATTAGTTATATTACTCCCAGACTTGATAATTTTCTATACATACAAATTGTTTTATGTTCCTTTAAATAAGATTTGTATAGGCTGGGGAGATAGCTCAGTAGAAAAAGTGCTTGCCTGGCAAGCTCAAAGGCCTGAGTTCAATCCTCAGTCTCATCAAAAATAAAAAAATAAAAATAAATAAATAAATAAATTAGATTTGATACATTGATGTTTTACACCAATACTTCTCAACAAAGAATTTCTTTATGATCAAAGTTTCCATTCATTGTCTCAAATATTGGCTACGCCTATTCTTTCTCACTAATTTGTTTATGTTTTCCATATTTTGAATTTTAAATAAATATCAAGTCATTTTTGTCTTTGCAATAAATATGCTGAGAAATTTAGAAAATTTGCCACCATAATCTCAAATACTGCCTATACCAGAATCACATCAGAATCAAGAATTTGGAGGATCAAAATATACTCTAACAATGGAAAACAGTTTTTCAAACTTTTAGAAAAGGAATGACAACTTCTAATGATAAAATTATGCACACAACATGATACTTATAAATATGAAATTTAAACACCCTGAAATCATTGAATAATACCATAAAGTAACAATCACATCAGGGAAACACAAACAAAAAATACCTCTTTTTATGAAAAACATTCTTAAATCTCACTATTTATGTAAACCTTCTAAGGTAGTTCTTTTAATAATTAAAATATCTTTATCATGGAATTAAATTTTTCCCCAAATTTAAATTTTTGCATACATATTAAAAGGAAAAGTAGTAGATAGTTAACAGATCAGGAAAGAGATCACTTCTTGTAAGCATACTTCAGGCCAAAGCTTCTATTAGTGTTAATGTTATTCAAATGCATGAATCCAATGTGCATCAGTAGAGGAGGTGCAAATGAAATCTATAAAATGAATGAATTAAATCATTATGAGCAATGCTTTGGCAAATGACCTCCTCTCTGCTCTATCAAGTACACAGTCTGACTTTTGGAAATCGCACTTAAAAAGGTTTTACACACTAATTGAACAGCCATTCAGTAGGCTTATTCTTCACTTAGATCTCTGCTAACACCTGTGAAGTAGTTTTTAAAATAGGAGACTGAATGGTAAAAGCAGTAATTTCTCATCAGGGAATATTTAATAAGTGGAAGCTATTAGCCAACTAAAAGACACAAAATAGATTAATCTTTCAAAGATACATCACTTTGGTATTATAAATTGCTCAGCTGTCAGGAGAGAAATCTTTGTAACAGTTGTATAATTTTACATTTAATGTAATTTCTTCATTAGAAAAGTAGAATTTATTTTATATAATCATTATTTACAATTCTTTGAAGATAATCATTAAAAATTAAAGAGTATCCCTGTTGAATAGGTTAATAAAAGTATGATTTTGGTTGGAAACTAATGATATAAAATGTAACTTTATTAATATGCTAGTATATCATTTTATTTCTCTACTCATATAATATTATTATGTAGAAGAAACTATAATTCTCTATCATCTGACTATGGCATTAAAACAATCAAACAGAAAATAACAGTGACAGAAAACTTTGTAACTGAACATGTCTCACTCACATAAAAGAATGCGTATAAGTAGCTTTCAAAAATATATACAGTACCTAACACTCAAATTGCAGTCTCATTTTTCTTTGTAGTTAAATGATGATAATTTAGACTCAATTTTTAGCTTTAGAATTACATCACCAATCACTTGCATTTCATTTTTAAAACACTTACTGTCCTGATTTAAAAATCTTACAGTGCAATGCAGAAATAATTCTTACTCGCAACAATGAAAGGGATTCAGGACTTTCTGAAAAGTAATCTGTGGAAGATATTATAACAGATCCTAGAGGTCACACATCCTAAAAGATTATAGAAAGTTAAAAGCATTTTGATATTGAGAGGATATAATTGGAGGGAGCTACTAGTAATTTACCATGATTATATTATTTATTTATCATTGGAAAAACTGACTCTGTGACATTTGGTAAGACATACAAAATAACACATGCACCCACCACAAGAATTTACAGTGAGACATATATCTTTCCTGGATTTCTTCTCTTATTCTAATTTTCCTCCCTCTGTCTGTCCTTCTTTCCTTCCTTCCTTGTTTCCCTCCCACCTCTCCCCCTCCTTCCCTCTCTCTTTCCTGCTCTCCTTTCTTCCTTCTCTTCCTTCCTTCCTTGCCTCCCTCGCTATGCCCTCTCCCTCCTTCCCTCTCTTCCTCCCTCCCTCCATCCTTCCTTCGGTCTTTCCTTCCCTCTCTTCCTTCCTCCTTCTCTCCCTCCCTCCTTTCCTGCCTCTTTCCCTCCCTCCCTGTCCTTCTTTCCCTCTTTCCCTCCCTTCCTTCCCTTCCCTACCTTCCTCCTTCCTCTGCCTCCTTCTCTTGCTCATCCTTCCAGCCCCCTTCCCTTGCTCTCATCTTTCCTTTGGGGATTCCTCATCCTGCCATAAACACACATTAACAAAATAACATACCAATACGTAATAAAATCTATCGTAAGCAAGCACCTTAAAATGCTTAATATGCTTTGTTGGTATTATGGATTGTGTCTGGTTGGTCCCCAAAGCCTCGTGCAGTCACTGGGGCAGACTTCTAGACATCGTACTTAGTTCACGATCCATTGTTAGGACCGTGGTATGAGTGCTGCTGGGATTCTAGGAGTCAGTTCTATGCCTGCCCTGGGGCAGATAGCCTGAACGCAACAAAGGAAGGGAGACAGGCTTGCGCTCCACTCTGCTGCCCTCTGCCATGTGCCGCTATGCCTTTGAGCCAGCCGAGTATGGACTGAAACCTCCACAAGCTGTAAGCTAAATAAACCTTTCCTTCCCTAATATGGAGTATCTGGTATTTTGTCCCATCAATAAGAGAAAAGTAATCAAGACCATCAATTAGCATTCCATATAGAAAATTTCCACTCTAGTAGCTTCTGTACATGACACCTTAAGTACTTCGAAAATACTGGAAAATAGAAACTTTGTGAGCACACTTTACATTTAACATGGAAACACAGAACTCCTAAGTAGCTCATTGATGGCCGTATTTTTAAGTTGAAGACGATGTCAATCATACGCACCCTTATTCTATGATGCAATCACAAATTTCAGAAGGCATCAGGAAATGAAACTTTTTTCCTGAATGCTCATAAAAAGAAACCCAGGCAAGTATTAAATTAAGAGTAAGAATGAGATATTAAATCAGACACACACTTGTTCGGATATCCAAAGAGAGTTCTAATCTATTTTAGAAATCATTTATACTGTGGTAGCTTTTAAATCAAATATAAAATTTTATGAATTAAATTTCTTATTTCATATAGATGTTTATTAATTATTACTAACAAGGGCTGGCCAGATAGCCTAGCAGATTAAAGCACCTGGTCAGGCAGGCGCAAGGACCGGGGTTTGATCCCCAGCACGCCCTGTGGACCTGCCCCTGAGGTGAGCTGAGACTGCTACTGAGACTGGGCGAGGTGGTACACACCTATAATCACAGCTCTTAGGAGACTGAAAACAGAAGGATCACTATGAGTCAGATCTGTGCAGAGGGAACCTGTAGGCCTTGTACTAAATGCATTTTTAAAAATTATTACTATCAATTATAGGACTTTTCATTTACTTGCATTTCATTTGTTTTACACCTCAGACTTTAGTATAGTCCTTTTCACTGATATAAAAGTAAACTTTTATTTGAAAACAAGTTACAAAACTAATCTAAAAATTATTTTTCTTAAAAATCTTTAAAAGATTAAAAATGAAATTAATTTACTATTTAATATAATAAGCAACTTAGAGGATAGAATTTAATATTTACAAAGAATAACTTGTGCTAAATGATTAAAAGAACTTCACTCTGATTTTCTCTAGTTTGTTCACATTTCACATTCTCCATTAAAGAATATGTTCAAAATCAATGGTTTTCCCTTTCACAATCACATTTTTCTTAATGGCCATTGCTTGGCTGGGAGAAGGGAGTAAGAGAGTACTGGTAGATAAAATTAGATAAGGCGTATAATAAACAATGACAATAAAATGTCAGTTTGAAATTGTTATAGGATGTGTGTAACAGAAGAGTTTTAGGGGAAAAAGTTGCTTATTGAAATTATTTTAGAGGTGAACTGAACAAAAACAATGGTAATTCAAGAATATTAACAGTAATATGCAATTATTAAAATTGTCTAAAATTTGTGACACAACATGAAGTCTGGACAAAGATCATTAACACTGAGGCCAGGTTAGATCAAGTATAGCCAAGATGAAGTCGATCACATGAACTTACACAGTCATAGCTAGTCAAAGTTAAATAAAGAGAGCAGTTTGAGCACTAAAGAGAATTCCC
>NW_004524642.1:6783851-6795035 GCF_000260255.1 Octodon degus
TTTTGGCCTGAACTACACAGCCAGATCATATCTCAAAAAAACTACCAAACAAACAGAACAATTCTCATCAAGGGAAAATTCTGATCCTTACTAGAGAGAGAGCTTAATATAGTTTAGAAAGAAAACAACTCATTTTAATTATGCTTAAGGGGGTGTTTTGCCTATTGTACAAAATTTTAAAGTTGAATAATCTAATTTCATGTATTACATTTTTGTAAATATCCTGGCAAAGCAATGTTAAAAATCTGACAGATAGACAAATGGACAAATAAAATAAATTCAGTGTTCTGAAAATGTAGGAAAGTCACAAATGAATAGTACAGCTCTCTAAGTACAGTCAAGGGAATAAAGATTAAAACTAAAATACTGAATTCAAAATGTATAGTATCGAATCTCTCATTTTTCCTCTCTTCCATTATTCTGCCCCACAGGGAATATCCGAGTTTTGCCCACAGTAATTTAGAAGCACTGGCTCTGAAATACAGGGAAAGGCATCATGGGCCATAATTGAACCATTCACTCAGCTTTCCTTTGAGAGCATATTTGATTGGCATAATATAAAAATAGAGTACACATTTAGAAATAGACTTAAAACTGCTCTTGAAACGAGGACTAAATGGTTCATGAGATTGATGAGACACTGGCTTGAGTCCAGCTTACACGAGAGTGACTACTTCGTTACTATAGAACAATCTTCAGAAATGATGTGCACACAAGTTAATGTTTCTCTATGAAGAGATCTTTCTTCAAATGCTAGGTGCAAAACTAAAAATTTCCCTAGATTAAAAAGAAGCAAATAACTTGAAACATGTAACTGTCATCTTGTAGTTATTCTCAAGCATTTAAAATAATTTTGGGAAGATCATTTGACTTTGAGCACTTGTGCAAATGTCTCTTGTGTCTCCATTGTGGCAAGAGTTGTGTACCAGATGATAATTATGACTACAGAAACATTTAGCGATGGGTGAACATGAGCTTCCGGGTGTTACTGATCATGCCAATAGAATTACATATTGTTTCATGAGTGTTCTAAGTCCTACGTTGGTCTCCCCCAAGAAGACATACAAACAGGTCTAACTTCATGTTTGGAGTCCATAATAGAATACAGAGTGATTTTCCACGTTATGATGTCTCTGCATTATGAGTCTGCAATATTACTTTTCTGCTGTCCTCTCCTAGCTCCTTCAGTTTCAGAGTGTGCATTTCCTGATTCTCAGCTGGGGAAATGGAACATAGAGGTGAGATGAGGTCAGGGCATGATGGACAGATTGCCGGGCTCTCCCATCTCGGGTGGAAAGCATTAGTCAGTGTATAAGTAGATATCCTGCTACAGTTTCTCCATTAGTCAAGTGAAGGGAAAAATATAACAGTAAGGCTGTGTGACACTAAGTCAGGAAATTTTCTTTAACGTCTAATTTAACAATGGTATCCAGAGACAAAACGAAACATTGCATTTCTTTGAGGATTGCTGAATTTTGAATAGGCTGATCTACATCAACTCTCTTTACTCTTAAGAAACCACAGAAAAGGAAGACACAAAATGCACACAGTCCACAAATATTAAGAGGCAAATTAGTAGTGAAATTATTCAAAAAACAGTGCCTAGCTATGACTGTCCCATTATTTTATTTACTCCTAACTTTATTGAAAATTGTTATAATAATTGAATTTTTAGAGAAAGAAGTCATGTAAATAAGCATTTCAAACATAAAAGGCAGCTTAGGCTAATTTTGTCCAAAATGCAAAAGCTGGTTTCCCTAGATGGAAAATAATTAATTGGTACAAATACCTGAAGGAGATAGCAAATGAAAATGGAGATCCATTGACAAGTTTGCTGATGAAAACAAAGGAACGAAGACTCTCAGGTGGCTGAGCAGTAATGATACTTCTGTAGTAATCACAAAAGCTAAAAATAAATTAATGTGGCCAACAGTACTGCTGAAGGCCGAATTGTTCCCATTTCTCTGGGAAAAACCGTTAAGGGACGCAGTTCTTTACATGCTTGTTCATAAAAGTAGAAAAGTATGAATATTTTCTGTAAACTGCATCATAAATGAAATAAATGGTCCCATAAAATCTCTTACTGTAAGACTAGGATTAAAACGATTTAAAAGCTAATACTTCACATCATATGCAAACACGTTTCTCTTCTCCTTTCAAAGTATTCCTATGTCGTCATAGAACGCGTCTCTCCCGAAACATCTAAGAAACATTCCAGACCTATCGCACACGGTTAATTGGGTGCACGCTGCTTCTAAACAAGTGTAGGAGGCACCACTAATATTTGTTGCACTTTTCTGAAAGTGCTGACACATTCATAAAAAACTGAATATTGTGACAATTCAGCTACAAATGCAGAGAATAAGATTTAACAGCACATGTTAGCCAGTGTATTCACTAAAAACAAATAGATTTTATGCCAAGGTATTGTTAAGTGTATTTATTTCAAACACCTAAGGTATGATATTGTCCTAAACATCAAAATAATATTAATATAGGACTAAGAGAATAAAAAAGATATTTCCCTAAAGCAGTGAAAAATCTCCAAGAAATGAAAGTAAATATAACACAAAAAGAACAAGTATGGGAGGACTTAGTAATGGAATGGCTTATTTTCAAAATATACCTCAAGATAAAATTAGATTAAGCAAGTTGACACAATACATCTATGGATGAAATGCCTTGGGAGCAGTAATTAGGTGTCAATAATTTTAAAATTCAAAAACATTTCCAATTTGGCTTAACTGCATTGGAATGAGAAGCTGTGCTAACACACTAGACTCTATCCGAGCTTAAATTTCAGAAGGCACTGCAAGACTTTCTTCATCAACAGGTGGAGCAAAATAATCTGGTGAAAAGGAAATGGAAATTATAGGGATGTTACCATAGAGACATGAAGATTTCTACAATTATGGTAGAAAAGAGTATTCAATATTTCAAAATAAGGAAAATAAGTGAGTGTAGGAAATTCCTTATAGAACTTGAAATTTAAATGAGACATAAAGGAGCTATTCCATCCAGTTGAAAATCCAATGGTGTAAAAATGAAAATTAGCTAGGCTTAGCAGGGTATGACTGTGATTCTACAAGTCTGGGAAACTGAGTCAAGAGGCTTGCAAATTTGGCTGGCAATTTAGCAAATTTGTAGAACTTTCTCTGAAAATAAAGTACTTATAGAGGGCTGGGAATGAAGCTGAGTAGAAAGTCCCTGTGTCCAATCCTCCTTCTATTTGCTTTCCAATATTGATTATTGAACACATGTAGAGCAAGTGTTCTATTATGCAACTGTCCCAAAATGTTTTTATAGTTTTGATATTGGTCCTGCTGTATTGCTCAGCAGGACTGAAATTTGCAATCCTTATGGTTCAGCTTCCTGAGAAGGTGGGAAGTTGGGATAATAGTCATGTACTATCTATCACTCCTGGCTCTTTAAAAAAATAGTATTTAGCAGTGCCAATGAAGCAGACAGGCAGAAACTATTAAGACTATGTAATTGTATAAGAAAATGTAATTTAAGTGCATCATGAATTTTAGTTTGCAAAATAATCCTATTGTCCTACCAATTACTTCAATCATTTTAAAGATTTGAGTTTGCTAATGACATGTCAGACCAGAGCAAACTTCTCTAGTCCTTATCTGTGTTCTCTACAAAGGTTAACTGAGCTTCCTTTAATTTTTGCAGTACTGGCGATGAAACTCAGGATTCTGCACTTGCCAGGCAAGTGCTGATGCCACTGAGCTGTCTCCCTGGCCCAACTGAACTTACTTCAAACAAACATGTAAACTAATGTTAGAGAATTTTAAAAAATGATAAAATATATAAAATACTAGGGGACCATAAAATAATTTGAATTTTTACTTAACTGATCTTTCAAGTCAGTGAGACTTAGCTAGGAGAGTGAAGCTGTTAGAAAAAAAAAAAAAGGAAGAGGTCTAGAACATTCTATGGCCCTGGAGTATGTGCTTAATAATGTTTTTTTCACATGAATATTTTGTGAAAGATAAATAGCAACCTAAATGCTTTACATAAATAGATATTTTTATATGTACCAAGTATGAACCAAAACTTTGTGTCACATTCTGTAGCACAAGTAACTGAAGTTGATTGCTAAGCAAATAATTCCTTTGTGAAAATGGCCAAATATCTTCTAGCTTCCGTGCTCATGAATACAGGGATGTGTGACAGAACTGCTTTCCATTTGCTTGCACTGAAGATTTAGTACATTTGTACTTTGAAGGGCTTTAAAGGACTCAGACGTAGGACTGGCAAGATAGCTCAGCAGACTTAGTGCCTGCTTAGGCAAGCATAGGGACTGGGTGTCGATCCCAGTACCACGTGTTGTCCCGTCCCCGCCCCCATGCATGCTGAGCCTGCCACTGAGGTCAGGTGTGGTGGTGCACACTTGTAATCGCAGCGCTACAGAGGCTGGGACAGGAGGATCACTACGAGTCTGAGCTGCATAGTGAGACCCTATACCAAATTAAAAAAAAAAAAAAGTTTTAGACCTAAATTTTCCAATACTTTGAAATCATGGTTTGAGAGATCAAGGAGAATAAATGTTAATTACGAACCTGATACAACTTTGTAGTCAGAGTTCTAAATCAAGGAAGGCTTGGAGTCCGAAGGTGCATATAAGGCACTATATTTAATCTATCCCATAAAGGAGAAATATGGGGGGATAAAACGAAAATGATTGCAAAAGAGAGAAAGAGTGAATTAATACTTTAAATTTGATTGCCAAGAACTAGTTATCTTTAAATTGAAAATGAAGTATCAACCTACTAGTTTTAAATGAAGCAGAACCATTCATAGTAGAATAAATTTGTAGCATTTTAAGGAAAGTTAATGTGGATCATCGTGGATACATTTAGTGGTTATACATGAAAGAAATTTTAAATATTTGAATTAAACACAAATCATTCTAACAAAAATTAGACAAAGTTATGTCAAATTAAAACCCTCTCTCTCTTACAAACATTTTTTAAGATGTCAATGGTTTTTATTAAACTCTCATGTTAAATAAATTTTACTAACTCACAAAGAAATGGAAAAATTAACACTGCCTTTACAAAGGAGTTTTACAACCTGTTTGAATGATGCAATTTTATTTAAAAACTGTATCTATGGTGATAGGAATGATGGTCCTTTCTCTGATGTATTATTTTCTGTAGATGTTCAATGATAAAAATACTGATAAAACAAAATTCAACTAGCAACATGTAATGCATGGAAAAACTGGTGAAGAAAAATGTACATTTTGACTTTTAAATGTTATTTTATTTTATTTTATTTTGGAGTATAAAAAACAGCATAAACAAAAACAGAAATGGGTAACATACAACACCTGTGTTGCAGATTTTCAAAGCAAGATAGCTAATTAACAATCACTGTTATATTATCTACTTTTAATCATCAAATCTGTTACTCAGATTAACAGAGTTATGCAAGATTGGACAAATAATGGAATATTAACACTTTATTAGATCCTTAAAAGGAATTGATAGTTAACCGGCATAACTTGCAGTTCACTTTCCCAGGAGGGCAACCAATGTTTACGGGGAGTCAACAATCAGAGTATGGTGTAACTAGGGCCACCCCGAGAGCTCAGCAGACTAATGGGCCTGCTTAGGCAGAGTGCAGCGGCCGGGGATCGACTCCTGTGCGTACCATGCCCACCCCGCCCCAGGGGCTCACTGAGATGGCGACTGAAACTGGGCGTGATGGTGCCCGACTGTAATCCCAGCGCTTGGGAGGCTGAAAACAGGAGAATCGCTACAAGTCCCACCTATGTAGTGAGACCCTGTAGACCCTGTAGATCGTGCCCTAAAATAAAATAAAAAAAAAAGGACTATGGTGTAATTATTTCATGCGTTCTCCCTAGCCTGGCAATGAACACTCAGGGGTATATCATTACCACTATATCTACTATTCCTTCAAATTGACTGTTTATTAAATTCTTCAGAGGTAGAAAGTTGTTCCTAAAGAACAATCGACCTTCTCTAAACCATCCTTATTCTTTATAAACAAAATCAGAGCAAAAGAATGCAAGATTAAGAAAAATAGTCTCTATGATCACCAGTTTATGAAAATATATAGTGTTATTTGGGAACCACAAAGTATCATACAGTTTGAAATACCATGAATTCTATTATTTTGTTCCATAGGATCTCATTGTTCTTTACTAAACATAGGTTAAAAAAAAATCCTATAAGTAAAAATAATAGAGTATCACAAGTAGATCATTTGATTATGCTTGGTCAAAGCAAACAAGAAAAGAACGTCTACGTGAAAATAATGCACTCACTCATTTTTAAACTATGTTCTCTTCCAATATGGTTCTTCAAAGAATATTTCAAAACCTTAATTTTTACTGGTATGAAATAAAGTGCTCTTTGGAGAGTGAGCGAAACAGCAATATTAATCCAACCGCCTTTCACGCTAGAAAAAGAACACTTAGCAGCTGATACAAATTTGCTTTCTGCGGCAAGCTTCACAAAGTCAAGGAATTCAGAAAAATCCTTGGGGAAGAGAAGCAACTGTAGCGAAAACAATGGAACACATTATGTCCACTGTCCAAAGCCATCGCTTTCCTTCAATAGCTTGTCAATTCTGTACACAGCACGAAATTTAGAAACGCGGCAATAGATGGAAGACAGACGCATGGAACCCACTGCGGAGGGGACCTGAAGTAGACTAAGTGTATTTGTGGCAGAATCAATTCCAACACCCAGGAGGAAGCTGCTAATGCGTGAGAGTGAGCTGTCAAGTGAAACAGCAAATTTTTTCCATGCATTTCCTAATGAGTTTTAATCCACCTCCAGTATTTATTTTAAGACATTCTGCTTGTCAAGGTGGAACTCCCGTTCTCATTTTCAGATAATTGAATAGTTTTTAAAAAATATCTTTTACTCCATTTCAAAATATTAATAAAAGAGTCCACTTCAAATACAACTCCTTTTCTCCTGAAGGCACCTCGTTAATTTCATTTTACAGGAAAACTGAAATGAGAGGGACCACCTGCTGGTTTGTATCCTTATTGGTTTTTTTCATTCGAAGGTGGGATTCAGATTTACAACTTTATCTTGTTCTGTAATCCAAATACTTGGATTTTTCAAAACAGATTAATGTAACCGTCACTAGGACTTATGTCGTCTCGTATGTGCCTGTGTCTAAGACATTTAAGGCAGAACATTAGATGTGTATTCCCCAAAACTGCTGCTTGCTGATTATCATACTAAATCCTTTTAATTTCTTTTATTTCTTTGGGTTATTGGAGATTAAATGCAGAAAATATATACCCCAATTTAGAAGAAAATTTAAATTAAGACATCTACATAATTCACATTGTTATTTAGGAAGATTCAACTTAATTAACTACACGTCAAAAGCATATTGAAGCCTGATAGAAATATATGTATTCAGCATAACTCAATGTTAAAAATCATTTTATTTTGGAAGGTAAAAATTCAGCAATTTAAAAGGACTTTTTCAGTTAATATTGCTCTTATAATATAATTCACAAATATTATTGAATAGTAAAATATTAAAGTAAATCATAGTAAATGTAAATGGAATTTGAAAGAAGTCAATGAGATTCATAACTATTGTAGTAACCAATATTGCATTCCTGAATATTGTGTTCAACTTATTTACCAGAAGATTTAAAATGTGGAACTCTTAGATTCTTCAATTTCTAAAGGATAACTCAATTTAAATAGAAATAATCCACAATGGATAATGAGTTTATAGCAAATGAAAAATTAATATATCATCAAATAATATTTATCAGCTTAACATTTAACTGAGAAATAATCAACACACGTATATTTAGTACTAGATTTGATAGTCTTCTGAATTTTCACTTCATAGTGAGCAAGTGGAGATATCACGATTTTTCCTTTCCTACAATGGTGGTGCTGTCATTTACACTATATAATTCCAAAGTTAAAGTAAAGGAGATTTGCACAGTCTGAGTGCTCTACAACGGAAAAAAAAATTAAAAATGTGACACGTATACATGTATCATAAAATATTAACAGATTTTTTATCCTTTATGTTAATAATTTTCAGAATAGCATCACTTTTATTGTGGTTTTTTATTAGTTAGATATTTTAAATCACAATAAGCTAAAATTATTTTTAGAACTTTATGCTTTGTCTTTGTAGCTTTAAGGGAAATATTTTCACTATATTTAATACTCATTTATTATAAATTGACATGTGAAATGAGTCTTATAATTATATGTTCTTTTTCTTAAATGTATTTAGTATAGGGTCTACAGGGTCTCATTACGTAGATCAGATTCACAGTGACTCTCCTGTTTCCAGCCTCCTAAATGCTGGGATCACAGCTGTGCGCCACCAAGCCCAGTCTCAATCACTGTCTCAGCATGCCCCAGGGCTGCGACCAGCACAGCACGCTGGGGATCAAACCCTGGCCTCGGCACTCTGCCTCAACAGGTACATTAGTCCGCTGAGCGATCTGGCCGGCCCTACAATTATATGTTCTTAACACTGGAACTTTTTACAGTAACTAAGAAGGTAATGAAAAAGCTTAGCCAGCTTGTTTTTCATTTATTTATTTTTTATTTGGCCTTTCTTACATCTGCCTTGGACTAGAAGATTGGAAATAAGCTTTTTAATTGACAATAGCTATCTCTGTGTGTGTGTGTGTGTGTGTGTGTGTGTGTGTGTGTGTGTGTGTGTGAAAAAGAGAGAGAGACAGAGACAAAGACAGAGAAAGAGACAGACAGAAACAGAGACAGACAGAAAGCTTTTAGAATTTTCTACTCTCCACTAATAGACCATGTCAAAAATATTTCTCTTGCTTATTTTAATCGTGATAGTGTTCTTAAAAATTAACCTACCAAACATTTTTAATTCTGTCATTTGAACTATATCATTTTGAAGGAAAGCAAAGGAGCTCTGCACCTAAGCAAACCAACAAAACAATAATAAAATTTATAACAAAAATACCACTTCATCCCAATACCAAATGCAAAGCAGCTCCTTGCTACCCAGCATGCTATCGATGTACATTATTTAAGGTTTCTTCAGTGTGCCGGGGCCACGGTAGGCAGGGCTAGCAACACACTGCACGGATAAAGAATAAATACACGCTTCGTAGTGTCTCTCACTATGACTGATCCGCACACTATCCGCTGCTGTTACTCAGATGTACCCTTGAGTAAGCCTGAAAGAAACAGGCCAATTAGGACTGCTCCAAGCACGGGGAGACGCATGCTCTGCCTTGTGTTTATAATTAGAAGCTAATCGTTTAGATCAGATGTTGAATCGATCAAATATAACCCTTATTTATTATATAAACTAAGCAAACATTTATCATACACCTTTGAAGTGGCAGTGTAAATTTCAGTATCGAGCTTAAACCTTTCCACTGTGATGGATGCTTTCGTCAAGGCTAACAGTTTGCTTGTTAATTCTACAGGAATTTTGAGACTCCCGTATTTTCTGCAAGAAAACTTCTCCTTTGTAACAGTTAGAAGTTTTATATCTCTTCTGCTGCAGTTATGCATTACCTGGACCTGCCACATAGCTGAGCGAGAGGAGCAGCAGCACACTCGGGTCTTGGGGGACGTAATGGAATTTCCATCTTGGGGACATAATGGAATTTCCATCGTACTTCGCAGGTACTCAGAGTGTGCGTTGCGTTTTTACAGGCATAATTTAGAACGATAAAGTCATTTCTAAGTAAGTAAGATTTATTTAAAAGTACTTATCAGATATACAGTAAAATAATCCTTTGATTATCCTACACATTGAAATTGCTTTCTCTAAAAAGTATTCTGCCATTAGAAAAAAACAAATTCTAATATGAAATAAAAACCTTTTTAGTTGTAATTAAAACTTAAAGACTAGCATCTATATTCTAGGACTGAAATTTCAGTAAAATAGAAATTATGAGAATGATGAATCATTTTAATTGGGGGCTGGGGATATAGCTCAAAAGCATAAGCACCTAACCGGCAAGCACAATGACAGGAGTTCTATCCCAGATACCTTCCATCCCAGTCAGCACTTCCTTGCCTGGCCTTGAACCAGGAGTGGTGGTGCACGTGCGTAATCCCAGCACTGGGGAGGTGGAGACAGGAGGATCGCTGAGAGTTCCAGACCAGCCTTAGGGCTACAAAAGTATGTGCAAGGCCAGCCCTATCTGCATAGCGAGACCCTCTTTCAAAATAAGGAGGAGGAGGAGGAAGAGGAGAGAAGAGGCAAAGAAGAAGATTACAATTAATGATCTAAATAAAAGCATATAAACATCAAATGCTTTAATCCCAAACAATTTCATTTACTACCAGATGATTCCAAATCAAATGTATACTCAAACTTTATGACTAAGGTATAATTCCACTTGTTTGAAGCAGAAATAAAACCAATATTTATTTTCAGTATAAAAAACATTGACAATTACAAATATATCAGACACATGGAATTGGATTTTCCTAACTATGACACAGGAGGTAAAATAATTTTGAGTAGAGAGGTTAGATCTAGAGGCAAATAACTACATTTTATCCCTGATTCTCATTTTAACCTCTTATATATTTATGGGCTCATAATTCATTTGTCAGTCATAATTAATATGTATGTAAAATTAGAACCAAGACTCATGATTTTATATTCGTCAACAATAGAACCATTGTTTGATTTACATTGTCTGTTACCTAGTATCTATTATCATTCTTTATTTTTATTTATTTATTTATTTATTTATTTGTATTATGGTTTTTATTTGGTACAGGGTCTCACTATGCAGCTTGGACTCCTAGTGATCCTTCTGTCTCACCCTCCCCAGCACTGGCATTACAGGTGTGCGCCACCACGCCTGGCTTCATGATGCAGTGAAGTTGACAAGACATGCGGTACCAGGTATCTTTCCTGGGTCATTGCACTTGCCAGGCAGGTGCTTAGACCCCTGAGTTATCTCCCCAGCCCCTATTATCATTCTGGAAGAAACAAGAGTATTATTCACAAAGAAAAAAAACATAATTGCTCCTACTCTACTTGTCCCAATTAACTTTATTTCCTTTTGCAGGCAAGGAAACATAAATGCACAGTTAATAGAATTTACACACAACTAATGCAATAAAATTCTAATACAAATCTCTATAGCGGGCTGGAGAGATGGCTCAGTGGTCTAAAGCACCTACTTAGAACAAGCTT
>NW_004524642.1:6795174-6821719 GCF_000260255.1 Octodon degus
TTACTTTTAGAATACTAAGAATTTGAATACATTTGGATATGTATAAGCATGTTTGTGTATATGGAAATATCTGTTTTGCTAGATACAGATATACGTGTCTGTAATTGTAGCTCCTCAGAAGCTGAGTCAGGACAATGCCAAATTCAAGGCTCGCCTAGTCAAATTAGTGAGACTCTGTAATAAATAAATAAATAAGGATAAAGTAGAAGAAAAAATTAAAGTGCCCAAAGATTGGCTCAGTAACCTTTGTCTTCAATCCCAGCAGTTAAAAAAAAAAAAAAAATACAAATTATGTCTCTGTCCGCACACACAAGCAAATAATGAGCCGCTCTGGAGATAAAATCAAGACCTATCTAAAGTCTATGTATACATTCACGCCACCTCTACTTTCCTTACTATTTGGCACTATACTGATTCTCTTTGATGTAACTAGCCTGGTTTTACTTTTATCTGAAAAATTTATAATAAAATTTACTTGGATTAGCTGAACAAACTAGCTTTGCATTTCATAGAATTGATATTCCATAAACATCTGCTCCAGAACTTCTACACCAGCACACCAGTGCACAAACACCTCAGACGAGAAGAAAGTAGGAGGGGGCAGCATGGTAATCACTCTTGAAGATTCCGTACGAAACGTCCATTTTACCAATTTCAATCTGATACATCTATCTAAATGTTAAGAGGGAGAAAACTTTCAAATCTTGACTAATATCTACGTTCTTAGGAAAATCCTTCAATAAAATATTACCTTAAAAAATAAAAAAGGAAGAAATGTCGAACATTTTCAGGGGAAATGTGTTCTGTAATTAGGGCAAACATCTTTATGACATTTGCTGCGCATTATTCTTTTAGAACCCTGATGTGAATCAGGAAGCAGTCGGGGAAGGTGATTCGATTCCTTGCAATAAAGCAAAGCCGTGTTACCAAAACTGTCTCATGCTGGTTTGTCTTTTCATCGAATCTTGGTACACGCTCTGGGCTTGTTTATTTGTGAACAAACACATGTATTCTGCTCAACTTGTAACACTGAAGTTTGTACAATTGTGGACATTTAACACATAACTGAGGACTAAAGAAAAAATTCCAGAAGACAAATGGTACTCAGTCCTGGAAATCATTTCCTATCTTTAAATAATAACCAAAATAATACTTAATAATGGCAGAATATATGAACAAAATTATTTTGTCCTGATTATGTGGAAGATTAAAGATGGTAGAAAATATTGGCAAAAAAATCAATGCCTCTAACACCCACATAAACCAAAGGAAAGATCACATTACAAAATATTTCAGAAAGTGATGTGCTTGATGTTAGCGATTATCCTTAGATGACTTTTTCTGCTGTTATTTAGACATTTTTTTAATTCAAATATGACTTTTGGATTTTACCAAGTATTTCCTTAGCTCTGATGGGTGAGCATGTTTATGCATAATAAGTGTACTCACAAATAAGTTGTTGACAGGATTTGAATTTCATCTGTTTAAGAAATCTGTCAATATATTCTGTTCATTTATAACATTTGCCAACAATGAATTCAAGAGCTGATCTGCACCAGAGATTCCCAACCCTAGTTGCATATTAAAATTACATAGAGATTTTTTAAAAACCTGATGTCTGAGAAGCATCCCAGATAAATTTATCACAGAACTGCAAGTAAGGCTTGTGCCTGGTATTTTCAAAACCATCACAGGTGATTTTACTGTGTTGTCAGTACTTGTAACCACAAATCTATATGTTTACTTCCTTAGCATCCAGGAGAAGTTAACTAATATTATCAAATAACATAGAAGCCTGAACCAAATCCTACAGATTTCTAAAATTATGTCACATGAATATATTGGCTAAAAATATTTTAATTAGGGCTGTATCTTATTACTCATTTGACACTTCTTATGACTATGACAACATTTTATTCCCTTTGTGTTTTGCAGATAAAAATGCATGAATAGTAAGCATTCCAGTATAATATTTTCCAAAGCAATGCCAATAAGTATATTTTTTACTATTTTGGTTTGTAAGTGATAGGACTTGAAAAATAATTATAATATTCAATTATTTATAAGCCATTTTGTAACATACTATGTTGTGGATATGCTCTATGCAATACCTGAATTAATTCTCTAACACCCCTGTGAAGAACTTAAGCAAACTGGGCATAAAGTGCATAGTGCCAGTCACAGTGAATGGGTTTACAGCTACGTATGTCTGAACCCAATACTCATATATTGAAGCCTTGCATGTTTTTGTAGCAGTGAGATACTATTAATATCAATATTTTATGTACTTATAATTAAACATGAACAGACATTCTCAAGGTGAATAAAACACTTAAATGTTTATAAATGAAAATCTTAGACACAAGCTGTTGAAAACCTATCCCTCATCTTCAATGAGAAAGAATGGAGACTATTCTGAAGGGCTTAAATGATTTGCTTTAAAGCACATATGTAATGCAAAATAGAGTTAAGACTATAAAACATTTTTTCTCAGTGCACATCCGGTGGCGGCATACTGTCTCCTCTCATTTCTGATGAATTAGAAGCATTTCCTTAATAAATGACACTATTTTAAAAATTACATTGCACAGGAGAAAGCATCAGTGGATATTAAGGAGAGTGTGTGCTAGATCTATACTCAGGAACTGTCACTTAAGGAAGAATTAATTGGTATAAACACTTTCACCTTAGCAATTCAGTAAGCTCATGGATGAAACCACGTAAGTCCCTATTGCTGGAGTTATACTTTAGATTCACATAGATGTGAAAAGCCCCCAACAGGCCTTTTGTTAGCAGACTTGGCTATACAATTTTATTTTCACTGGCATGTAACGAAAAACTAAGGGCTCACACCATACAGAACGATGCTCCCAGGCTTTATAAAGCATGACTCACGGTTCACACACAGCTCCAATTCAGCGGCTCTGGGGCAGGGCCAGGAGCACTGCCTTTTTAAAAAGCTTCCAGGTAAGGCTGCGCCCTTAAATATAGTCCAGGGGTCTCACTCTGACTATCGAAGAACAGAAATATGCCACTGCATTCTACAGTATTTTTAGCTGGAAATCCTATTCAAATGATTTCTAAAATAGAAATACATTAATTGGGGATCAGCAGGCATCTAGAATGGAAGGAGTGAGTTGCATGATGCTGTCACAATGGACGAGCAGTGATGGGAAGCAAAAGGCTGGCACAAGGCGTCAGACTCCAGAGTCTGTCGTGAAACTCAGTAATGGACACACTGCCAAGGCAGGCGCATAAAATACGTAAAATAATTCTCAGGTGGATTTAAAACAAAAGCACTTAGAGGATGTAAGCTTTTAATAAATCCTAGTGGATGATGACACTCACTTTCTAATAGCGTAGATGATGATAGGGAAAGCAAAGCCTGCAAGGAATTTGATTTTATTAACACGAACATAGGCCGGAAAATAGATTTTGCACGACTTAGAAAAGAAAGTTTGCAAGGACTGCATTAGAATAACAAGCACGCCCCACGGAGAGTTTTGTGTCCTTGATCTACATGCTGTGATTACACCCCAAAGCATGTCGTCATACTGGTGTTTAAAGTTGTACTAACAGTCCACTGCACAATGAGGTTTAAAACCACACCGTCCTTTCTCGTTTCTCAGGACCTCAGATGGCTCTTCTTGCCTTTTAACTCATCATTACAGGTACAAAAGCACTGGCTGAAGATGGACAGAATGATGAGCTGTGCGGACAGACCGTAGGTGCAGTCAGGGACCCACCAAACACAACAGTTTAAAACACTTCCGATGCATTAGGGACAAAATGAAAATGCTTTCAGCACCTAATATTAAGCACATTAAACATTGTATTTATGAGGCCCCAATGCACTGCTTGCCGTGCTAGTCATAATCATTTTTCACAGCAATCAACCCTCTGAAATATTTAATAAATACTTCTTCCTGAAGATCCAAATAGACTTGGGGCTATTTACTCTAGTACATAAAGCATCACAGAGAGGGGCAAGTGTTTTATGTCTTTAGCATCTCCAAGCAAGCACCGTCTATCATCAAGAGGACCTGTACAGCTTTCCTCGGCTATAGTTCATGACTACAGATTTGGAAGCCAAAATGCTAGCAAGATCTTCTCTAGGTAAATTCTCACCAAAACCATTCAAGGATTTCTAAACATGACTTGGGAACAAAGATCACATTCTTCTTTTTCAGCTAACATCAGAAGATGATTTAATAACCTCCTAACAAGCTATACTGAAGCCAGGGTTTCTTGCTTTTTAATTCCTGCCACCTAATTCCTAAGATTAACCTTCTTAAATTTAATTCAATGGCTCACCTATTCAAAACCTTTAATTATTCCTTGCTGCCTTGGAATTAAACACAAAATGTCTAACCATCACGAAGCTACACCCTAGATCCTCCAGTAATATCTCCAGCATTATTTCTCAGTTTATTGAAGTCACAATCTCAGCTTATTATAAGCCTTATTCTTTCCCTTTTCATCTCTTCCAGCTGTTCTCAATACTCAAGTTTTCTGTCTTTGCCAATTCGAATAATTGCATCTCTCAAGCCTATTTTAAGTATTTCTTCCAGTTTTCCCAAGAGGTATACCCTTATCTCCTACTCAAACTCTTTTTTCTTTAAAAAAAAATTCCTTGTACTCTGATCATCTGTTTTGTAATTCAAACCACCTATATCCATCTTACAGGTACTAGGCTCTTTGTTAACACACTTAACTATACGTTTCTTATAGTAGATGATCCGTTGGATAACAAGATAAAGCATTTTGAAATTACTTAGCTCTTTTCCCAGGAGAAATATCACAGAAGGTTCCTGCAATCACGAGGACTACAAGAATCTGTTCTGTTAAAATAAGAAATTCAATTAACTAAAAACATTTCCATCTGAAAAGAGACCTCAGATTTTGATTGGCTGTACCCATTAAACATGAGGGTGGCAGCCATTCCAGATGGTAAGACATATTTATAAAAAGTTTTACATAGAGAACTTCAGGGTAAGGAGGGACATTTAAGTTCATCTAGTTGAAGTCAATATCTGAATCCTTTCTTCTACAAACAATTATCCGATCCCAAAGGACTTATTCTCTTCCACAGACAGGGAACTTGCTAGTTACCCAAAGAACATTTTCGTTGGAGACACAGGTCTAGATTCTACAATATTCTTTTTTTCTAGAAACAATGTTTTGTATGAGATCACTGATCTGGTTTTTTTTTTTTCACAAAAGATACCTCTAATATTTGAAAACTAAGATTTTGTTCACTGCAATTGTTTTTTAGCCTAACATACTTAGTTCTTGCAATTTGCTTGTCAGACTCTATTTTCTCAGCTTTCCTGTCATTTTTGCAGTTTGTGCTTCTTAGTTTGTCCTTGTAACTTTTAAATAGAGTTCGCAGACTTCAGAGATGGCCCAGGAGAACCCAGACAGACTAGCATGATCACTTTTTGGTCATAAGATAAATTTCTATTTCAAATTTCTCATTAAAATTTTGAGAGTCTTGTGATGTAGTTACTTCTAGCCAGTAAATCAAAAATTTTCTTTTAGCTTTAGGTGCTTAATTTCCATTTAATAAATCACTTTTTTTGTTGTTCAGGAAAACACTTTTCCTATCATTAAGACATTGAGCCATACTTAATATCATACGGGGACATCCTTTGTACTTGCACAATATTTGTCATCAAGATCCTTAAAAATGGACTTTGTTGTTAGTACAATATTGGTCTCTTCATACTAACCAAAGTTTTTCCATTCAAAGCCAAATGAGCTATTCTATGTAGTGCCAACGAATCTTACTGTAGCTATTCAGTGAAATTAGAACAAACAAGAAAATTTGTCACCACTTATAATGCAGCACTAATTCATTTTTCATGTCTGAAAAATGTAATTATATGGTTTTTGTAATATAAAAGACATTGCTGTATATACTTAACATAAACATTTTGCAAATCTAAACTAATTGAAATACATACTTAAAAAGTAGAATGGTTTTAAAATTACACGTTATATAAATCAAGAATTCAAGAGAACGATTGAAAAATCCATTTTTGTTTACTTCAAGGGCAAACTGCCTTATAAAAAATAACTTCTGTTTCTTAAACTTGTCAGTTTCTTTCTTATTGGAAAAAAAGTGGAATTGGATTAGAGCAGTATGCTGTTCAATTAGTATCTTGTGGTGGAAGGGGCCAATGGGTTCCTTGCAAATGGACTTCTGTGACTAGAATCGATAATTCCCCAATATAGTGTTTAAGAAGTATGCCATTAAACTTTTCCATGTATTTATGATGTTCTGTACAAAATCATATTACAGGTTTTATGGAGCAGGGTGGAATTTAAATCAATGGTCACAACTGATTAACACAGTCATTTCTGGATTGAGAGTGAAGGTTAGATACTTTCCATAACTTCATCCACATTACCGATGATTTCCTCAGTAATTACCTTCAGTGGTATATTTATCCACATCATTATCCAGTCAGAAGTGCCTTTAATCCTACTAAATCCCAGCCACATTTCAGTAATTGCATCGGGCTATGTGAGGCTACTTTTTGAAATGACAAATTATTTGGAGTGAGGAAAATATTATTAAATCATGGCTTTTCTCATCTTCTGTTCAAATGATATGTCCAAAGACAAATGGCATGGAACATGCTAGACAACTACAGTGAAATTTCAGATTTCATTTCTTTATTCCAATTGCATTAGAAAACAAGGGCTCCCCAGTCCCTTTTGTTTTGCTCAAGAAAGTAGATTAAGCACAAAGAAAATCCTTCCATTGCACATCTCAAGGAGAGTTTGCAGCCCAGCTGTCTCAGAGAAGCAACTCATTGGCATGAATTCTCTGCAGCCCCAACTACCTTTTCTTCTTAATTGTGAGATTTACCATTACATTCACACAAACCTCTATGGTACTCTGGAACAGAAACAATTTGACAAGCTCACTGATGTTGCCTCCAGAAAGATAACTGGAAATGCATGGGAAGATACAGCATGTATGCCCACCCATTTTGCTTTCAAGAGAGGTTGAGAGTTATCTCTGTGTAAATTAGGTTCCTACTGACACTTGAAAAATTTACTGATTTATTACCATCAGTAGACTTGACAAAATGTTTCCAATTACCAAGCAACAAAGCCCTCAAAACATGGCATCTAGGATGTTAATCTGGGGCTGGATATAATGCACAAATTATTTGGACCATGGTATAAACTAATTTCTGAAACATCTCTACTACTAGTTTAAATGAAAAACTCTTTCCTATTTCATCTAAGTACCTATGAATATATCTTATTTTTTTTCACCTATGACAACTGTAAGATCCACAAGACTAGCAGACAAAAATTACTGTATAATTATATGGCTCATATAATCCAAAAGATGTAGTTGAATCACCTTAATAAGTTTACTGAAAAGAAAATGCCTCTAAGAATAAGAACATTTGAGGTGTGGAGTGTGAATATTTGGCTGAAATTAATTTTTTCAATCTATGGTTATTGGCACTTGATGACCTTAAATTTGCACCCCGAAGGACTTGTACAAAGTTCTGAATGTCAGGCCAACTCAAGAGACAGAAGAGAATAAGCATCAAGCCATTTTGAATTCCAGAAGTCTGGCGGGTTTCCACGTAAGCTTTGGAAAGGCTCGTTGCTTTAAGAATAGCATGAAGCAGGCTGGCAGGCTTTCCAGCACTCAGAGAGCAAATCCTGACAGTCCTTGCATGCTCCTTCATGCCCTGTCTAAAGTGCCGTAAGAGGGGGCATTTCCTTCCCACTTTGTGCAGGTGTACCTGGCGTGTGGAACTCGAGGAACTCAAACTGTCGTGTCCTCTCTCATCAGATGGCAAGCATGGATCCGTGGAGATTTGTAAAGGATTTGAGAGAAGAGCGAGAAAGGACAATTAAATGTCGTTTCCACAATTTGAATCCTATATTATGCAGTCTTTAAGAATGGAAAATTAAGTGCAGACATAGTTTGTGGCAGCATTTTCCCTAGTTATTTAATCCTGTGATTAACAGGATTTTAGAAAAGTGTCTGCTGCCCACAAGGCTTTTGTAAGGTCTGGCAAAACACTAAATTTCTTGATCTCTCTCATCTCCCACTATTGTGAAATGCTTCAGCTCTTTCTTCCTACTGACTGGGACTTGTTCACAGTATCGAATGTGATTTTTAAAAGTGCTCAGAAATGTCTATCTTTAAACAACTGCCGATTTGCTTTAGGAAGTCACAGGGAAATCCTCAAATTAGTTGTCAAGATCTGAAACTTTGGTTGCTTTGTGGTATTTTAATTTGCCTTAAATATTTCATGTATTTATTCCACTTCCTATTTACTTTAGCCCGATCTTCTGAATGACAGAGCTGTATGTGAACTATAGGTGTCTTCTGAGACACGGCTGCCTTACTTCTCAGAGCACAGACAATTACACTTCTCACCTGGTGATGTTTAGCTTCGAGCTCCACTCAGAGCTATCAGAAACCAGTGCTTCCTGGCTGGGAAGCATGACTGTTTGGAGCAAAAATATCTCTCAGGCCGGGGAGACACTGTGGCAGTCTAAGGGCCTGCCAGGAAAACAAGAGGACCCGGGTTCGATCCCCATCACACATGCTGTCCCTGCGCGGTGGCACCCACTGGAACCAGGGCTAGTGCAGTTTGCTCAACATCTGCCTAAGGGGACAGCCACAGAGTGCACTCTTGGCCAAGAGGGCTGACAGACTGGAGAATTTTCTTTTCTAGGTGTTGAGAATGTGGGAGACTAACCCAAAGATGTGATAGTGGAGAGGGAAGAGCTGAGGGGACCTATACGTTTGATAACATTGAACCCCATTTTGAGGCAGAGCACGTGACTTTTCTCCATTTGCTCTTCATTTATTATTTTTGTGAAGTCCAAGAAAATGGGAGGGTGGCAACTCCACCAATGCATTCAAATTTTAGAAGTCAGAAATTTACCAATATTTTCAGTAGTTGGACCTGGGGTTTTGTTTCTAATTGGAAAGAAATGAGTTCTGAAAAAAAAATAATTGGAAGTTTTTTTTATTTTTTTAGTAGATATATTTTGTTAATGGTTTGGTTGTTGCAGACTCTCACTATGCAACTCAGACTCACGGTGATCCTCTTGTTTTCAGCCTCTCGTGAACTGGGATTATAGGCATGCACCACCATGCTGGGACTCAGGCCGGCTCAGTCCGCCCTGGGGATGGGGCCAGCAGGGCAGGTGCTGGGGATCAAAACACGATCCCTGCACTTGGCTAAGTTTGCCTAAGCAGGCGCTTTAGTCCACTGAGCTATCTCGCCTGCCCTGATTTGGAGTTTTAAACAATATTTTCTTTCTGAATATTTTTTGCTTAATTTAAACATAAATCATATTTGACATGTACACATGCAAGAAAATTTATGAAAAATAATAGTATGACACTATCAGCCACCATCCTACAACTAGTATCATTAATATTTTCATTTGAAAAATATCTAGCAGCAGGTAACACTTCTTAAGATTATCTCAAGATTTATATTACATTAAAGAATTTAGATGGTAAAAAAAATTTAAAAGGGCATTTTCAAAGAAATCTATATTCAGCACTATAAAATATACATTTTGTCTATCATAGAAAATTAGAAAGTATAATTTCCCAAAGTTTCTTAAATGATATATTGCTTTGACCTAATCCTTTTTTGTAGAATCTTTTTGAAAAAAAATGAGTATATATATATATATATATATATATATATATATATATTATGCAGGTACTTTGCTGTGACATGAATGTAGAAAAGGAGGCAGGCCTCGTGGTAGAACCACGTAATTTCAGCACTATGGAAGGCTGAGACGGGAGGGTCACAAGTTTGAATCTAGCTGCACCAATTAATAACGTAGTGAGAAACTGCTTCAAATTATCTTTTTTTTTTAATTTTAGTACAAAAGCCCAGCTTAATACAAAAGATTTGGACAAACCATAATATCACAAAATAATGGTAAATCCATAATTTATTAGGTATGCGTTGTGTTTTGAAAAGGTTGTAAGTCTTTTACATAATTTGTTTAATCTTAACAAATGTGTTTCAAATTAAAACTAAGACAATGAAGTTGAGTAACTTGATAGAAATTATGTGGCAACTTATGAAATAATTAAGATTCAAACCTGGGACATCTACAAATTTGATGCACAGTATAAACAGCATTACACACATTAACATATGATAAAATACTTTTTTAAAGGTATATAATAGTTTAAGATGCTAATGTTGGCAAAACAAAAGTGTTTTACAGAAACATACTGTCTAAATTGCATATTTTGGAGGGCATGAATTAAGAAGAAATCAAATTACATTTAAAAAAAAATGCATGAGGACCGGCGAGATAGCTCAGCGGTCTAAAGTGCCTGCTTAGGCAAACTCACGCAAGCGCAGGGACCCCATTTGATCCCCGGCACCGCACACCATGCCAGCCTCACCCCCAGGGCAAAAAATATTGGATGAAAATGCAATTATCTACCAAAATTTCACCATTATCGTTAGTTTTCAGGAACAGCTACACACAGCACCACAGGTGTTAATATTTATTTTTGAGGCTGTTTTTTCCACTCTCAATCTGAGATCTACAGAAGCTCAAAGGGTAATGCAGATCTCAAGGAAGTGAATTAAAGAAAAGCACCATATATGCAACCCGTAGAAGCGTAATCTTCATGATTCAAACTCACACTCAAGTTCTTGGAAAAGCAGTTCAAGCTCCTTGCTCTAGCGCTTCACGTTCCGATACTCAGAGACAGCTATTCCCATCTTTCCTACTTCACTGCAAATGTTCCCACCCAGATCCGCAATAATCTGAGTGCTGTACTCAGTGACCACCTTATCCATTATCCCCGTCAGAACGAATCGCTGCACTGCTTGACACAGTTAACCACTTCCTTCACTCTGAAAAACTTCCCATCACTTAGTATTTTATCTCACTAAAACTATGGGGTTTATACTACTTTTTAACTTACTGAACCTTAAATGCTGTATTCCTACACATTCAGTTACTGACCGTACTTTTTTCTGGTACTGGAGATTGAACTCAGGACCTTGCACTTGCCAGGCAGGTGTTTATGCAACTGAGCTATCTCCTTGGTCCTGGCCTGTCCTGGCCTGTCCTTTTCTTTTGTATTTGAAAGCTCACAGATGAGTTTTTGGTTTTTTTTTTCCTAAAAGTCTAAACATCATTTTGGGTTCTGAACCTTTTCTTTCCACTTGGGACCAGACTTTGGGTACATATGTGCCTAGCTGGTACCTATTTTATCGCTGCATGGAATCTCGGACTCAGCTGATCAAAGCCTCTCTGCCTTTTCTATGAGATCTGGAATCCTGGAAGCTCCTCCCATCTAGCCTTCTCTCACCCCACGTGCAGCTGGTCACCCAGGCCTCTCAGTTAGACATCCTAAGCTTACCCTGAGAACTTCATGACCCAGCTTCTCCACACTTACCGCAGCTGCGCTAACGGAAATCCTTATCAGTCCGCCTGTGTGGCACTGCTTTGTTGCCTCAAGTCTGTAGGGCACCAGAATTTAATATCTGCAGCAAACAACCTGACTTCCTTTGCTTGGGTTTAAATCAGTCTGTATTTTTATTTTTGCTTCCTGGGCGGTCTTTTTTGATTAGAATTATGATCATTTTATCTCTTTTCCTTTAGTACAAACTCTTTACCATGGAATTAAATATCTGTGGAACATTATCTTTGTCATTCTTCATACCTTATTCAAAGTGACCACACTGTACATATTTTCAGGGGCTTCTTGCTGTCTCCTGTGCCTGACCATACTGGCCAGCACTTTCTCCTCTATCCTTTGCCCGGCAATTGCTCCTCATCTGCAAGGCAGGTCTCCAGAATCATTTACTTCTCAAACCCAGTCAAATCTTTATCGGTAGCATGACGCACTTCCACTTTTGTGAGTCAATAACTGTTTTTCTACATATTTTCTTAGAAACTGACATGGTGAACATTCCTATTTATTTAATGAGTTGAGAATTTTTTGAAAACAAGTATTTAGATTTTTATTCTTATCCTCCCTACAAGAGCATAAAAATTGCTGTGTATATTATGAGTTCAATAAATACATATATACTAAATATGCATGACTTAAAAGTTGAGTAATAGAATTTTCCTCAAAATTCAATTTATATATAATATTCTAATTGATAATTCAATCATGGTGATTGTGTTGAGTTATATGTAAGTTTATGTATAAGTTAATTTATAACTATCAATTAATAATTTATAGTTATTCAGATAGAGCATTTTATAATTTTTGTCAAATTTGTAAATTTAATTTTTCTTATATGTAAAAAGGATTGTTAGTTTCAAAACCACTTGGGAAGATTAAAGACATAATCAGCTAGTAAAAAAATAAGACACAATCAGCTCATAACATAAACTCTAAAGTACAAAATGCAATCAATGTAGTATGTAATCAATGCATTTTATTCCTACATGTATTCAACGAAATAATAATCCCTCCATTGCAAACTTCTGCTTATTTTTGCTTCATTATTTGTGGAAAATAATATTATATGTATTTTTATGACAGTTCTCCATTTATGGAACTTTATTGGGGGTAAGACAAATAGTTCCACAGTTCGAGAGCATGCCTGGCAAGCTCAAGCACCAGTTTCCTACCTGGTACCGCATGCTGTGCAGGCCCTGGAATCCCGCACACACTGTGCCAGGCACCAAAATTGGGCATGGTGGCTCACACCTGTGATGTCAGCCCTGGGGATGCTGACACAGGAGGATCAATATGAGTCTAAACTTCATAGTGAGACCCTGAGTCCAATAAATAAAAAGGAAAAATGAAGATAAAAATTTACAAATTAAAAAGAAGTACATTATTAGCAAATTGATGAACTAGAGTTAGGGAACACCTTATGCAATTTGGTGGAGAACTTTATTATCTGTGACCAGAATTTTCAAATCCAGTATTAGGACCAGTATGGTCACTGTCATTGTAAAACATGGGACATACAGTCATTTGATAACTAAGAATATAAAAGGAATTATCCATTCATTACAATAATGGTTTCTGGTGTGCTCTCTTCATGAAAAATGGAAAGATCATCAAAGACAAAACTATGACGAGGAAAGGGCCAGCAAGGACCTTCTTGTCTACAACAGAAATACAGGGCATCTGTTGATAAATATAAAGAAAAAGGGCTGGAGCCAAGGAATATGATGACAGGAAGTTGGATGTGATTCGTTACGCAAAGGACTGCGATATACAAAAGAAAACCTTAAGGAATGTGTTGCAAAATTGTTCTCCATGTTGCTTATCATGTTGCTTATTATTGCTAATTAATTGATGGCACATTACAAATATAAATCTGCATTACCCTTCTTTATGTCTTGTATTTTACATGACATGCTATAATATTATTTGCCATTGTGGACACGTAGAAAAATTTTTCTGAGATTATGGAGAAATTCCCTTCTTGATTTGGGATTTGAAAATCATTGGAAGAAAATATATACTATCTTAATCATTATTTAAGGTAATCTAGCAATAACATTAATCTTTTGAAAACAATTTTAGGACATTAGCTTGCTTAAGAGAATTATTGTCACTAAAATGTAATTATAAAAGTTGTATATGAATTTTATGATATTCCCATTACAGTCATGAAAATTGCCCTATAATATGAATACTTTAAATGGCACCCTAGAATTACAGTTCTGTGTGAATTCGTCATTTCCTCTGATGTATTCTTTTAGCAGTAAGGCAGATTTGCATTTTTCTACTAATTAGTAGATGCTTACATGGGGAAAATATAATTATAACCATCTATTGGCAACTGACATACTGTACTTCACACTTTTAGAAGATACAATCAACAACACAGACGAAGAGCTATAATTGACCCCCTGGGCTTTCGTGCTGAAATGGTAGTTTAATATCACGCCTAGGGTCACAATGAATTAATGGATCTATCTCTTAAAAATAAAAGAAATCCATAATGGAACTGGGAGCATGGCAGCTAAGGAGGAGTAAAGTTTTGGTTCACTGAGTATTTGTTTGTAGACTGGAATAATGCAACACGATAAGGTCCTCTGGCTATCTTAGACCAATCACCACCAGAGGCCAATTGAACAAGTATGACTTATGACTGACAGTGTACTTAGAATTATTAAACTTCCTTAGAAATAATTAGACCTCTCAGGAATGGGATTTGTGCACATTGTTTGCTTGTTTCCCAATACATAAGCCACTACTTACAGTCAACACACAAATAATGAAGTTTTAATGAAGATAACCACTTGTCCTGGCTTCTTCTGTCCTCCTAGATTTCAGGCTTGGGGGACACACTTTCAGCTGAAAAAGATATTCTGATATTTGTTAGATGGTTATTTATCAATTCTGCTGAATAGCTTAATATTAAATATACACAACAGATTATGTAGTTCATCTTTTGGTTACATACATAAATCTTTATCCCATATATCTGTACCTATATCTATATCTGTATCTACAGGGCCAGGGAGATGGCTCAGTAGAATAAGTGCTTCCCTGGCAAGCACAAGGGCCTGAGTTCAATCCCCAGTTCTGCCAAAAAAAGATAGGTATATCTATATCTATATCTATATCTTCATCTATATATAGTTTATTTGGTTTATTTTGGGACAAGGTCTCAGCATTTATTTTATTTCACTTCATTTCATTTTTGTGTATTTAGTACAGGGTCTACAGGGTCTCATTACACAGAGTGGACTTGTGATCCTTCCTGTTTCTCAGCCTCCCAAGTGCCAGGATGACAGGCGTGCGCCACCACGCCGCGTCTCAGTCGCTGTCTCAGGGAGCCCTGGGGGCGGGGCTGGCATGGCAGGCCTGAGATCCAACCCGCAGCCACTGAGTCTGCCTGGGCAGTCACCTCAATTCACCGGGCTGGCTGACTGGCCTCAGTATTTAGTTTAGAGAAGTCTAGAACTTGTTATTTTTCTGTCTCTGACTCTCCAACACTGAGATTAAAGGTATGCACCACTAAGCCTGCCTTTTAATACATACATAAGAGAAAAAAATCAATTCATGTCTCTTGTACCTACAATCACATCTAGTCTTATTTCACAGAAGGTTAGACATTCATTACCTTGCACTGGCAGCCAAGCAGTCATTAAGAACGCCACAAATTTTGTTTCTTACCTTTATTTAATGGCACATTTAAAATAAAATATAAATTAAAATTCATACATCCTCCCTACTTAAGCATCTTTATTGCTAAGATATACACATATTACCCAACAGATTCACTATGTAATTATTTAAAATATTTAAAGTCTATCTTGAAACAACAAAAGATGAAAATAAATTGCAATTAAACTTCTGTCTTCACACTAGGAGATACTGCTTTGTGTACAGCTTACATTGTAGACTACCACATATCTCTAGGAAAAAGCTGGAAAATAGGAAGTTAGAACGAAAACTGGACATATTTAGGAAGTTCTATGACTAAGAAATTCCATTTGTCCTTGTTAATTTTGCATTTCATACAACCAATCTGTAAGGAAGTTGTTTTGGGTTTGTTGGTCTACTTGTTTTTCTTTTTTCTTTTTGATGTAGGGATTCGGCTGGCCTTCAACCACCTTTGTAATCCAGGCTGGCTGGACTCACAGTAATCTTCCTGGCTCAATCCTGCTGGAATTCCCGGTGTGCGCCACCACACCTGGCCCCATCAAAGTTGTATCCTGAATCCCTCAAAGGAAACAAGCATTCTAAAACCAAAATTAGTTTTGTAACACATTAATAGGATAGGCAACTTCAAACCTTCCTCTACTTTCCAGTGACTGAAAGTAAGGAAACTGTAACTAGGTGTAAGAGTAAATATTCAAATGACAAAACAAACAAGAACATCAAATGATGGGACAAAGCCATGAGGCTTTGGGAGTCAACTGGAAACAAATCAGGTTAACATGCAAGATGGGCCTGCCAGAAGAATGCTCATGCACACCAGGTCTTGGAGAGGCCAGGTGAGACTCCAGGCTCTGTACACAGTGACAGCTATAATAATTCTATTTGTCCACTTATGAAAACTGTCAGAAACATAACAGCCTGAATTTTTTTTTTGTTTGTTTTAATTCAGCCCCATTTTCTAGTTGGTTCTCTATCAGCTGCTACTCTTTAAAAAAATGAAAACACAAATACTTTTCAAAAATTGAGATCTTCTTAGCATAGGTGCCATATATCTAACCAAGAATTTCACTAATTTCTCGTGGCAAATGAATTTCCTGGAGCCACCCTTGTCTGATTGGTAAGTCTTTCCTGAGAGGTCAAAACAGTGTGCAATATTTTTGCCCAGAAAAGACTTGGCAGAAAATAGAAGAAATACAACCTATATTGAAGTATATCCTCGTTGCTGAAAGGCCATGGTTTTAGAAAGTAAATACACTCCCCCCACCCCACAGCTAATTTCTTCAGGCGTGGAGCCCTCCAGAATGGAGAGAGGACCAAGCTTTCCAACTGACCTCAACTCCTTGGCCAGGAGCAAGTCTCCCTGCTCAGTGCTACAACAGATCGTCTCCAAGGAGCAATGCCAGACTGCTTTGGGAATTACATTTCCAAGTGCGCATTCCCTAGCTCTCCTTCAGTGATTAATTACATTCGCCAGTGAGCAGACAAGACTGCACTGAGCTGGTGGCCAGCTGCTGCTACCGGCCACTGTTGTTACCATTTCCTCCTTCCTTACAGAACACGTAAACTTTACACTCCGTTCCTCTTGAGTTAACAGGCATGTGAGGCTCTGCAGTGTGAGACTGAAGGGTGGAGTTTTGGCCACCAAGAAGCTAGGGCGCAACAAAGTGTTGGATGGTACAGTAATCTGTCCTTACTCAGACCACAAGGACTTGGGGGCATGAACCGATGAACTACAGGGTGAATCTCTCCCAGGTACTGAGTATGCCATAAAGCCAAGGGGAAAGGACTTTTCTATTGATGACTGGAGTCAGGACTCTTCAGGAACAAAGAATTAGAAGGTTGATAACATTCATAAATAATCCTGCTGGATTTATATTCCGTTTCCTGTATTACACAGTGACAGAGCATGCGTTACTCTAGCAGCTTTGTGCACTCCTGACAGAGAGAGTGTAAAATTGACCAATAAAGAAAAAGACTAATCGGAATTTTATGGCAAGTATAGTATTTTAGGTTGACATCCAAGCTTATGGGCATGTGTGGCCTCATGCAGCTAAAGAAATTCTGAATACTCCTCTCCAAAACATGCTGAACTGGCTTGTAGGTTATTTCACGGTGAAGGCATTTAAGAAATAGTTGCATAAAGCATTATCTGATCTGGTCTTTGCTATCCATAGAAACCAAAAGGATTATTTGAAATAGGTGTCTTTCCTGTGCCAGGAAGGGAAAATAACCCTTATCTCAAGAACTGACAGCTGAACCTACATAGGTCTGTACAAACAGATTCTGTATAACAGCTTTATGGTCCACTAATTTTAAACTGCCCATTACACACCTGGTAACATCCCATGATTTACTGTCCATAACCTGCATTCTTTCATCTGATAATTTACTCATAAATTCATTATTGCATCTTCACTTTTATTAAATGGAAAAGCTTTTACCATTTCATTGAGATGTTATTCTCTCATGAAACTCCCATTAATAAAACTTGCCAAATTGTTTTCTAGATTCAGCTGAAGTTTCCATCTAAGAATTAAAAGGGCTAGAGAGAAGATGAGTAGAAATAACCCTCAACCTGCCTCTTGGCACCTTACAAAAATCACCAGGAGTCTGCAGCCCTCAAAGTGCAGACAGGTGGAATCCAGGATCTATAAAAGCACCACTCTGCTGCAAGGTGCTCATGTTATCAAACTCTCCTTAAAACATAGGTTAAAATATAGGTTAAAAATATCTATTACTTAAAAAGTTTGCAATTGATAGAGATGCAAAAGCAATGAAACCAGGTTAATTTTTTTTAAGTTATACATTACAGAGCTCTTAAAATGAAAAAAAAAAAAGCTGAAAAATATAATGACATCAAAAAGCTCATAGATTTAAACAAGTGTTTTTATTGCTTTATTTAAACTTGAGGCCAAATATAAAAATATAAAAATAAACAGAAGTTTTAAAAAAGTAATAGTGAAACTAATAATTCAGTTTTAAGGTTGAAGACGGCTTTCATGCTTGAGACAAATAATAGCTTGGTTGGAGCATTTATTCTCAAAAGGAAACCATGAAATTAATGGGTGCTCACTCTCCCTATAGCCATTTGTTTTCTGATTTGTAAGCAGCACACCTCTGAGTGTGCATTTATGAGAGCGGTTATAAAAGAATAAAGAGTCACTGAAGAAATTATTTTTGGCCCCTGATGAGGAAGTGACTGATGGGTAATACAGGGTAATTACATTCTGAAGGAATGGACAGCAATATTTAATACTCATTTCCTTTCAATATTATGCATGTGTGAAACAAATCTTTTTTCTCCTTCAAATGTTCCTTTAGAGTTTGGAGCTTATTACAGCAAACAGCAGAAAATAAGCAAAGTGACAACTGTCACTTAGTGTAAGATATTTTTTCCTTTAAAATCTGACATTTTCCATCATTTCTACAATTAGCTTATGGACCTGGCTGAAAAGTCACTGCCTGTCTGCCACGACACAATGAAAGTACAAAATAGTAACACCATTTTCTTCCTGCCAAAGATGACAAACCTCCCAAAGGGATAATTTCTCTCTGGGGATAAAGCCACACAAGGCTCAGGATGGGCTCTGTTTTAAGAAGTCTTCTGGGCCTGAATGCCAATTATGCATGAAATTGTGCAGGGACCACTACAGATGACCAAACCCTCACTCCTTGAGGCCAGAAACCCGAGCGCTGGCACCTGGCAGGCAAAGCAGGACACAGTAAACTGCTTAAAATGGGAAGAAATAACTTTAAGAGTCAAATTTAAAAAAAAAATCAGATATTTTAATGCATTCCTTCACTCGCTTCTTCCTCTTTTGACCAGTACTTCTATTTGGCCTTTTTTTTTTTTTTTTTTCTCCCTCCCCTTTTCCGGATGCCACATGCAAACACACTGCTACAAAATGAATGGAGATGAAACTGATCACTATGTGAAGAAAAAATAATTTGAATAAATATAGATATATGGCTAAAATTGCATTCTGATAAGAATTTAGAGTTTAAAGAGCAAGACAAAGATGAAATATAAGGCAGATTTAAGTTGCTAAGCAACTTGGTGTTCACATGAAATCAGATATAGCAATTTGCTTTGGCAAGACTACCTGATAAGTTTAAAGAAACAAAACCAGTTATTAGTTTTAGCTACTAAGTAATTAAAGGAAGAAGAATTAAAAGCTTGAACTGAATTAAGTCAGTGTTTAACATATAAGAATACAACCAATTTGCCTCAGAGGCCTGAGGGTTCCAACTGATACTTAATTACAAGACAAAAGATGACAGTCAATTTGACAAAGGCAAAAAAAAAAAAAAAAAAACTCTTTTTATAAAAGGGTTAGTTATAAGTCTAGTCTGGAAAAAAAAAAAAAAAAAAAAAAGATTAAAACATGATACTATATTTAAATCTGATTTTGTGGAATGAATTTAGACTTCATGCCAAATTCTTGTAATATTATTTCTTACATCATGTAATAAAATTTTCATGTAATGATATCTCTGAGCTGAGATTGCAATTTATATATTTTTCCTTCTTTAATGTCTGTCTTCCCAGCTGAGATTGAAGAGCTGACTGGAGAGAAAATTTATAACTTCGTGACTGAAAGAATTAAAATTTGCATTGCTACTAAACACTGAGGTGACGAATCTTGTGCTGTTGCCCTCAGTTACCAAAATCAGAAAGCAAATTAGCTGAACATCTATCCCAACTATGGCTAATCAATTCCTTTATAAACACCAGAGTAGAAAAGGATTAAAGCTATTGTTTGTTTGTTTGTAGTGGCTTAATCCTGCGCTAGCAACTAGTCCCTTGGCTTTTCTTTCCAGAAGAGAGTGTCTGGAAATGGAAACAGGAAGGCTATCTATACAGCTGCTCTTTTTCAGGTGGTATTCTGCATTCATGAGACTCTGCTTTACCACTTGAGTTGTAGGTAACCGCAATGGAAGAGAACGCACTTGCTGATTAAAACAAACATATATGCCAACAAGCTAAAGAAGTCAAAGAACAAAGGACACTGCATTTTTTTTTTAAAAAAGTGTTTCATTCTCTGATGAGCTTGTGTCCCTGAAACTACTTTGTCTCAAAGATTTTATACTTTCATTTTTTTCAAATGTAGATACAGAACTGGGAAAAAAGTACAAATCCAAAATGTTATTTCAGCCAAAAAAAGGTCATCCCTATTTCAGAATAGAGTTACATGAATATTCTTTTTGCTTTTATGAATGTTCTTAACTACTAAGCTCTAGAACTTTAGTACTGTGTGCTTGTATTTCATGTGTGAGAGGCCTTGGAATACTACTTTCAATGAGCTGAGAATTTAGCAACTCAATTTCTATCATTTCTACGATGACTTGTTTTATTGAAATTAACCTAATATTTAGAACATTTACTTTCTATTAAACACTAATGAGATACTGAATTCTTGAAGGAAATATTATTCTTGGTGATGCTAATTTTATTTTTTCCTTCATGGTTAATGCTACTTACCTAAGACAAGGGGCAAGAACTGCCAATATTACAATGGGCTTCTGATATTTCATTTTTGGTTTTTGATGTTTTAAGTGATGAGCAAGGTAAACACATGTCCTGCATTTTCTTACTTATTTCCCCCACCTCTGGAATGATAAGAAAAGACAGAAAAATATGTACCTCAGCTCTGAGAGGTTAGAATTGCTGATCAGACTCTGCTCATTTTTTCTGTGCAGCTTTTATGTTTAATAATTATAAAACTGAAATTGAGTGGAATTTTCATAATTTCAGAGGTAGTGAATTAAATTACAGAAGATCCACTTAAGGAAGTACTAAGCAAAGACTGCAAGCTACAGCGGACAGCTACACTATTTTTTTTTTTTTTTTTCTCATTTTAAGCGGCTTTCTGTTTCCCACATCAATTTCTGAAACACCTTGCTTGTGATATATTTTTCTAGTTTTCAGATCACTAGTGAGATAAATACTTTTGTATTTAGGAAACAATATAAAATAAAGGGAGAAAGAGAATAAGGTAAGTAAAGATTCCCAATAAAGCAACAAGAAGAAGAAAGAGGATGGTATACGATAAGAGTCACTTCAAGATAGTGGATAATGTCCTCATACATGGAAACTGTACAAGGTCTTGCATCTTAAAGACGTAACTTGCAAATTTCCTAGGCAAGGCTCAGTTCCGAGGCATCTGAGACATAATGAAAAAAAGTGAACAAGCCTGAGAAAAGCCCTTCTTGGTAAGAGAGAAGGATCTTCCATGCAGTCAAGGTACAGGGTATCTTTTAAAAAGAAAAAGACGGAGACTCCCCTCTCTACACCACTGGAGAGATCACTGAAAGGTGTAACAAAGGGTCACTGAATCTCCTGCAGTAACTGAAAAGGGATAAAAGCATTGTTTTGTACAAAGCAAGTACGAATGGAAATAGAAGAGGCCTGAGCAGCATACTGCTGGTGATCTCTACTCTAAGCTTGGCGCTTGGCTTTCAAAAATGAACTTTGTGCAACTCTGCACAGCCACAGTGAGCACCCTTTCAGATTCAATACAGTGGCGAACTTTTGTCAATCAATATGTCCACCAATTGAAGGGAAAAATATGAATCAGAAAGTCAGGAGTAGGAAATGCCACGAAATGACTAACCGTGATCACTAATCTCTAAATTGTAACTACTCTTGCTTACAGCCAATATTACAATGGCTCTAAAGTGGAATTGTGCTTTAATATCAGCTACCCATTGTGGTTTTATCAGAAACATCATAATAAATTCCAGTGTGCAGGCACAGGTTTTCTCAACTTCATTACTCTCAAATTCAAAATAATGTTCAAACTTGTTCTACTAAAAAAGATACAACTTGGCCTGAGGACAGAGTTGCCAGGTTCAAGGAGTCTCAGTTTGGCTTCCTCCTTCCATGGACCCGGGACACCTTAGGTGGCAGAACAAGTGTGAGAGCCACCCCATCAGCCCTCGGAGATCTATAGAAACACCAGCGACACAGTAGGGCCCCAACTAAGGCACACCCAGTGCACAGCAGAACGCGAGGCAGGGCCATATCGCAGGCAACATTAGCAATATGGCCAACGTGTGATCTCTGACTTTTCTCCTTGTTTTACTCTACTCATCCTTGTCCTCTCTTTTGTCAGCTACCTTTCTGGACTTTATGACACTTTCATGCAATCAAAGCTTGTTTCTTCTCTTTCTTGTTCACTTCAAAACTCCTGGGCCTGCTCCTCAAATCTTTCCCTATTGTGTCATACAGTAATCCAAATATGGAAGATCACCGTCTTCCCTCCAAACTTGCTTTTACTATATCTATTCTCATTCATCTCTAGCATGTTCTCCTAAACTCATCTCACAACGGGGTAAAATCACAACTAAACAAAAAATAATTGTATACAAATTCCTGTTGTAAGTTGGGTTACATTGCATTTCTATAGATCTCCTTCCTATGGATGGAGATATTAAGCTAAAAGATACTGTAGGCTGTACTCGAGGCTATTATTATAGCCAACAAAAGTACTTTAACCATAATGTCATCCCTTCTATATCCAGCCCCACATCTCCACATCACAACACTGTGATTGTAAAGGGACATAACCCAACCCCCTCATCCACTGCCAAAGAAATTGGCTCTAAGTCAAATTGATTGGAACTCCTAAGACATAATTTGTTGGAAAAATAGGTTCCTGGTTAGGTATAAAGAACAAGAACCACCTATGTCTAGCAGACATGCAGATAAACAGATATCTCCTAAGAAACCTTCAACATCAGTGATAAGGTTATCATCTAACAGAAGAAATCTAAAAGTATCAACACAGAGAACAAAACAAAATAGAAAATAGAGAATGAGAAGGTGAAGAAGCAGCATGCAATGACCAGCCCACCCAGGACAAATACAGAGCACAAAGAAATAGAGAAAATCAGAAGCTCACAACTGGAACTCTCTCAAATGATAGCAGCAGAAGTGCAAAAATCAAATGGAAGAAGCCACAGGAAAAATAATCTCTTAGGTGCAAAAAGAAATGACTATCAAAATACAAAATCATTAAAGCAGAAATAGATAAATAAGTAGAGGAACTTGGGAAAATGATAGTACTCATTCATGTCAAACAGACAGAAATGGAATCAGTGAAATAGAGTCAAACAGAATAACATATTAGAAACTCCTTTGAAATTATATGCAGCAGACTGAATGAAAGGGAGGATAAATGTTCGATTTAAAAGATATCAATGCAGCTAGCAACCAGAAAAATCAAAAGGGACCCCCCCAAAAAAATCAACTCAATAGCTACAGGATGGAGCAAAAAGAAAAATGACATAAGGTTGACTGGAATGAACAAAAAAACTAGAGACAGTGCAAAAGCCCTTAAAAACCTCTTTACAAAAATAATGGCATAAAACTTCCCAAACATGGATAAAGAGATTAACATACAAATAAAACAAGCATATAGAACTCCATATAGATATGACCAAAAGAAATATATACCAAAGCTTATAATAATCAAGTTTGCAGAAATCCAGCACATGAGCAAACATTAAAAGTAACTAAAGAATAGAAACACATCGTCTATAGAGGAAAGTTCATCCGAATCACAGCAGACCTCTCCACACAATCAAATCAACAAGAGCTTGTAGTGGGGTACTTCATACCCTAACAGAACACAGACTTTAACCCAGATTGATATACCCAGCAAAACTGTATTTCAAAATTGATAAATAGATAGTTCCATGGGAAAGAAGAATGGAAGGAACTCATGACCACCTAACCAGCTCTACAAAATGCTATGACGAGTACATTAGAAAGAGATAATGAATACAAAAAAAACCCATGCAAATAAACAGAAAGTAATTACCAGGAGGACAAACATCAAACAGGAAAAAAAAAAGAAAAAAGAAAGAAAAAGACAGAGAAACAACATGAAAAGACAAGCAATACATATAACTTATAACCATCATTGTAAATGGTCTCAACTGATGAATCAAAAGAAACAGACTGGCAGAATGGGATCAAGAAGTGCTATCCAACAATATGATGCATTCCATAAACACATTTAACCCAAAAATAAATTCATAAAATAAAAGTCAATGGATGGAAAATAATTTATCATGCTGTAGGAACCCAGAACAAAGTTGAGGTAGTTATTCTATTTGAAGACAATATAAACTTTAAATCAAAAAAGATCAAAAGAGAGACAAAGTCATTATAAACTCATTAAGGGAAAACTCCAAGAAGAAGAGATAGCAATCATAAATATTTACACACTAAACATAGATTCTAACAGACATCAAAAAAACAAATACTACCAGACATACAAAATTCAAATAAGCACTACAACTGCAATGGGATACCTTAATATCCCACTTTCACAAATACACAAATCGACTAGACAAAATAACCCACAAAGGAGTATGACATTTAAGCCAAGCCTAGGGACAAATGGCCTCAGTAAATGTCTAGACAGCATTCCACCCAAAAACATCTGAACAGACTTTCTTCTCAGCTGCACACGGGAAGTTCTCCAAAGCAGACTACGTGTTCACTGAATAAACATGTTTAAATAAATGTAGAGGAATCAAAATCATCCCATGCACACTATGTGACCACAGAGCCATCATCTTGGAAATCAGTGAGAAAAGAAATCAGACAAACTACATAAACACATGGGAATCAAACAACACAATTTTGAACAACCAACACATCACAGAGGAAATTAAGGATAAAATTAAAAAGTCATACAATTAAAGTATAACTCCAATATAATATATGAAAATCATGGGGCACAGTGACAGCCGTCCTATGAGAGAAATTTAAAGTGATGAACTCACACATCAGGAAAGAAAACAGAATGAGTGCAACTAACTAACCCTGTAACAAACCCCAAACTTCTAGAAAAGGAAAGACAAACCAAACCCAAAGGTCATAGAGGAAGGAAATAATAAAGATAAAAGACCAAATTAAATCAATAGGCTAAAATAGAAAAAGAACTAAAGAAATGAAAAAGTGGACTTTTGAAAGAATAAATAAAACTGAAAAGTATCACCCAAGCTCATCAAAAAGAGGAAAGATAGAACACAAAGTCAAGAAATTAGGAATAAAAAGGGTAAATCACGATGAGCCCCACAGGAATCCAGAGATGACCAATAACCGCAATACCTATACCTACTATGAGAATCCACATTCTAATAAGATGGCAAATGGAATATTTGAGCATAGCTAATTTCCAAAGCTTAACCTAGGTAATACAAAACTCCAATGTCAGCCAATATAATTTGAGGGTGTAATAAAAATTTATCAACAAAGAAAAGCCCAGGTCCTGATGGAGCAACTGATGAATTCTACGAGAAATTTATAGAAAAGCTAATGCCACTAATGCTAAAACTATTTAAAGAAACAGAAGGAGAAGTAGTACTTGCCTAATACTTAGAAACAAGTGTTACCCTGATTCTAAAACCAGAGAAAAAGTCAACTAAAAATAAAGCTATAGCCTAATTTCCCTAATGAACATCGGTGCACAAATCCTCACTAAGATACTGGCAACCATAATGCACCAAGATTATAAAAAAGACTATTAAAAGAAGTATAAAAAGATTATACATCTTGACCAGAAGGATTCATCCTAGGGATGCAGAGATGGATCAACATCTGTGAATTTAAAAAGGTCTTAACAGAACCAAATCTTAACAGAACCAAAGACAAAAATCACATGATCATCAAAATAGATACAGAAAAAGCATTTGAAAAACATTCAAGACCGAATTCAGAAAAGAAACCCTATAGAAAATTGGAACACATGAGCTTTACACCCATCTTATGAGAGCCATTCGTGACAAACAAACCACTCACACTGTATTAAATGGTCAAACACTGGATGCTTTCACGGTAAAGCAGGAAAAGACAAAGATGCCCATTATTACCACTCCCATGCAATCTTGTTCTGGAAACATCAGCGACAGGAATGACACAAGAGAGGAAAATAAGAGTAATAAAAATAGGAAAAGAAGAAGTTAAATTATCATTATGTGAAGAAGCCATGATGAAGACACAGAAGACTCCCAAAGTTCCACAAAAACCTTTTAGATTTTATATCCAAATTCAGTGTTGTAGCAGAACAGTGCTGTAGCAGTCGACATTCAGAAATCGTTAGGTTCCTGTATAGAAACAAGAAACTCACACAGATAGAAACTAGGGCAAGCATACCCTTCACAAAATTATCTGAAAAAAAGAAACACTGTACTGACTAAGTGCCTGCATAGCACACACAAGGACCAGGCTAGGTCCTTGATACCACATGCAACGACAGGTGCAATGTGCTGGTCTCAGAAACCAGACGTGGTGGTGCACACCTGTAATCCCAGCACTGGGAGGGTAAGACAAGAGGATTACTACAAGCCAAAGCTGCATAGTGAGACCCTGTACCAAATAACTAACTACATAAA
>NW_004524642.1:6822594-6836495 GCF_000260255.1 Octodon degus
GCACTAAACTAAAGTCAAAATGGATGAAAGATCTAAATATTAAAACAGAAGCACCAAATTTACTTCAGGGGAAATGTAGTAGGTAGAAATGCTGAAGATACAGGTGTAGGCAAAGCCATCATGAACAAAACCCAGACTGCCATGGAAATATTCCGCAGACTCAACAAAAACAAACAAACAAACAAAAAAAAGGGATCTGACCTTTTTGCACAACAAAAGAAAGCACTGACACTGTGGAAAACCAACACACAGAACAGGAAAAAAGAACAGCCGATTAGCACTCAGACGAAGGACTTACATGTAGAACACAGAAACTATCTTTTATATTTTTCTTTTATGTTTAGATTTTTAGGACTTAGTTCTTTTTATAAGTCCTGAAAAAAAAATTCAGATACTCCTCAATTTAAAGACCTGGTTCAATAATGGGCATCAGAGACGAATCCTCATGCCTCAGATGAAGAAATACAAATAGCAAATATATACATAAAAAATGTTCAGCATTGGTCATTTGAGAGATGCAAATTAAAACATCACTGAGATTCCATCTCACTCCAAAATGAATGGCCATCAACAACAAGTCAACTAATAACAAATGCTGGAGGGGCTGTGGGGAAAGAGAAACCCTTCTCCACCGTTGGTGGTGAGATAAAGTGGTGTAACCACTGTGGAAATCCGGGCTGAAATTCTTTAGAAAACTAAGATTAGTGGCCCATTCAAACCAGCTGTTCCCCTTCTTGCTGTTTTCGCAGATTAACACCACCACAGCACAGAAAGTATGCACACCCTTATGTATAGCAGCACAATTTGCCCATCAACTGAGGATACCTTGTACCATAAAGATGGATAAAATGCAGACTCTTAATGATAAATGGACACAACTGGAGACGATACTTAAAAGTGACATAAGCCAGACCCATATTGTCATATTGTCTCACTAGTGTGAGAAACTGAATGAGTAAATGAGATCCAAAATGTACAGTAGATATGTGAATTGGGAAGAAACTGTTTAAAAGAAAATACGCTCTGATGGGGAAAGGGCAAGCCAAGAAAGGGAAAAAGAAAAACATTTATACACAAGATGGTTGCGACAGTTATACAGCTAGTTTTTCTGAGTACATTAAAGATTATGTTTTGTGCTAATATTGTCGGAACAAGATACCCCGCCTACACCTTGTGCTCTGAATGGCCACTGCAAAACCAACGGCACGCGATGTTCTTAATTATGGTAGCCATCCTGTTAACCTGTTTGAAACTGCTTCATTGTTACTTTTTTCCTTTAAAATATAAAACACAGAAAAAGTTAAAAAATTCAAAAAGTGAAATAGTTGAACTAAGTGAACAAATTTACGTGACCTTTAAGTAAATTTTGTGATCTCTCAATTTGGCATAAAAACCCCTTACAGCCTTCATGCTAACAGATAGCTCCACCGCTTCTCAGCATTTTGGCTCAGATTAACTGCAGCAGATATCCCCCACATCATGAAGGTAACAATTTCCACTCCTCATCATTACGTCAGTTTTGTGTCTGGTTTATTCTCACTCTTCTGTTAATTTAGTTCACAAGCACATCTGTTTTTTTGGGTTTTATTTTTGCAATGCACTTGTCCAGATTCTTTAAGAAATTGTGTGTACTACACTGAGGATATCAACAATGCCTCATAAGCACGAATCACAGAATGCAACAGTGGAAAATAAAGCAAACAACCAAAAATCACCAAGTGTAGAACAAAAAATATGGGAACCAAAAATATCGCTCCTGTGTTTTTGCTGTCTTTTTTTTTTTTTTTTCTTATTTTCAGGATTTTTAAACTGGGAATAGTAGTATCTGGCTCCACGAGTTAACATAATGGATAATAACCATCAGATAGGATTATTAACACTGCTCTATAACTTTAAATTGCTTAAAGCAATAAATGTGAATTTTCTTAAAAACATCATTAGGATAAAAATGTTGGAGAGACAATTACTATTTGAAAAGTAAATTCCATAAATGCAACCACCAGAAACACGGGTGAAGCCAGGAGTAGCATGTAGTGCGTAAACACAAAAAGGAAGACATGGATATAACAATAAAGCCTCCTGGCGAGGCAACAAAGGGAAGCACAGACAAGAGTGCAGTCGCCCACGGATGCTTCCGATTCCTGAGGACTCTGGCCGTGCATGCCTTGGAGACAGATACACAATGCTTACCTTTCTCAATCCTCATACACAAACCAGGGGTATTTGAAAAACTGTAATTCATCTCTGAGCTGCCACAAAGTTTCTAGCTGCAATTTTCTTATTTTTGTTGTCTCATTTCGTGCTCTACTGCATAGGTGCCTTTTCTTTTCTTATTTTTTTCTTTCCTTTTTAAAATATTTTTATTGAGAACCAAATAGCAATGAGACAGTTTCACAAGTGATTACTAGCACACTTCCAATATTTAATACATTGCATATTGCTGTTTTAGTGATTATTCATTGTACAAGATGCAGACCTGATATCCTGTCTCAAACACTATTAGAACAAATTTCTTTAATCATTGAATTAAGAGAATGGAGCTGTATATCTATCCTAACTACTTTGAGTATACAGATACAAAATGGTCGTTCATTTGTATCCCCCTTTTTTGGTTAATTTTGTCAGAGAAGGATATTCCATTGTCATTTAAATACTGTAGGTGCATGAATTCAGCAAAATATCCAAATATAGTCCAACAGTCCATAATAGTAGTGGGTCTTCCGTAAGATTGTCAATGTCCAAAGTTGTTAACTTGAGCCTTTTATAGATCATCATATTAATATGGTTTTACTTTTCATACTTCATTTTCATACTTTTCTGCTGGATGTTAAGGCCAAGATAAAGCAAGACCTATATAACAAGAGTTATAGCTTTTGTATCTGATAAGGTCAGTCAAATCCCCTCAGGATATAACCTGAAACCCTGTACCTCAGTTTGTAGATCCTTTGTCAGTGTCAGCCATGTGGATGAGTCACAGCCATTGCTTGACCAATTTGCTCTTTGAGAAAGCTTGAGAGAATGTTTTCTCTCCATGTAACTCTCCTTAGGCACACTCTACATCATTGATCACTTTCCTCTGTGGCCCTATAATCTCCTTGATCAGAAAATTTGGAACACAATTGAGTTATAGGATGTTACAGTACAAGTTCTCCTATTTCCTGAGTCCTTACTGACTTTGAAAGGCTAAAGCCAAAATGCAGGCTGTCCTTGTAGCTCTTCTTTTTCTTTAATTTTTGGTCTGCAAACTTAAGTTTTTAACCCTCCAGAAGAGAAGCTTAATGATATTATTACCGTATAACATAGGCAGTTGAGCTTAACCTCACTATCTGTCTGGATAGCAAACATCTTAGGTTTAACATGGAACAGGTAGTTTCCATCAAATATTGACATGTTAAACTTTAAGTATCTTCAGAATATGAAGAAAAGTGATTAAAAAGATAAAAAAAATTTAAAGAATAAGAATAAGCATTTACATATTTTTACACAGAAATTTAGAAATCTTACAATATGCAGCCTTGTAGCAGGACAGTCTTGTGACTTTTTGTTTTGTCTCATGTTTTCACTTATTACTTTTTTTTTTTTTAACAAACATTTACTTGAGAGACAGTATGGCCATAATTGGTATGTCCTGTCAGGCAGTATGTATTTAGAAGACCAGAATGACAGGCATTCCAAGCACAACCCTACCATTACACATTGCTTTCTTCCGTGCAGTTGCTTAGTACACAGGTATCAGCATAAGTTCCTTTTCTAAGTAACTTATTTTCTATCATTTTATTAAGCCTAGAATTCTATTGTGCTGCACCTCAGGCCCAGCCTAAAATAAAGGTAATATAATCAGAACACAGATGGTGGTAGAGAAATTCTAGGTTAAATATATTTTACGAGAGAGTACTAACAGGAGATAATGCTTGTCTTGAATATATTTTAACAAATTTAACAACTTATTGAGAGTGTTGGAAAATCTATGCTGGCACTGAGTTATAGTTTCTCTTATAGCTTTGAAAGGAAATGGTATAAACACAAAGGAACTACCTAAAAATAAACATTATGTGCCCACTCAATGAACACCTTAGGAGTAAAATTCCAATCAAGGAAATGTGAAATAGAGCACACACTTTGGGAATAAATCTGCTTTTTAATTACTGTTAACAAATGCAGACTACTGTCCTCAAAGCTACGTTGTTTTTCATTTAAGACAACATGACTTTATCACCTGAAAACGCAAAACAATAGTATGAAAAAAGTGACATATGCCAAGGAAAGCTTATCACCCATATTTCTTTTTAAAGGTAGCAATATCTTTCTTTATTCTTCCTTTCTTTTTATACAAAACACTAGGAGCTATGAAAAAAGAAGTTACGTACCTAAAATATCTACAATCTCCCATTACTAGATAAAAATAAGCAAAACCAAGATGTGAGTTATTAGAAAAAGATGGATTATTTCCTCACAGTTGCTATGACAATAGCAATTAATGCTGTTAACGTGGAGTTCTGAGTACAGCGGGTTGTGTGGAAGGGGCCAACGACAGAGCACATGGGTTTCACGTGTTTGTTCTCTTTGCCAAGCTCAGTCAGAAAGGAATTCTTGTGCCTCAAGTGAACAACATTACCTGCTAAATCTATCCCTAAAAGTCAAGGATTCTGTTGCACATCGTTAATTTGACAAAGCCTCATATTCACGCATTTTTAATGCAAGGGTATAGACTTATTCAGTGATCAAAGGTATGAGACAGGTAAGAGTTTTATTGTCATGCATGAATGAATGGCAGGTAATATTGAAGCGAAAAGTGCACAGTAGTAGAACATATTTAAATTGAAAATAATTATGCCACAGCAGGTCACTTCTTTTACATTTTTCCTAGAAAATAAACGGCCTAAGCTCAGTACATTCTGCATGTATCATTAGCGCTAGCTCTTCTGATACTGAGCATCCCACATAAATTTCCTTGTCTGTACTTCTGCAATAAGAGCATCAAAAGGAAAGACTGATTCTCCCAAATGACAGTGTGGTTCTTTGCCCAGAAATTCCCTTGAAATGTCTTTCAAGCCAATGTTATCTTTGTGACTCTGTTCCCAAGTCATCCTTTTTCAATCTATGTAACTCAAGATAAAAGAGGATAACTGGAACCATTGAACATTCTGGAAAGTGATTTTCATTTAAATATAGCCACTGATTTACTTACCCTGGGGAAAAAAACTGCCCTTGACAAACTTTACTTGACATAGAGATGATCACAGTATAGATTTTTATCATTAAGAAAATCACTGCAAGTACAAAAATAGTCAACATGCAAGTACAAATTATTCAAATACTTGACTGATTATACAACATTTACACATAAATGATGGCTATAGAGCTTAAAAGATAAATGAATCTTCTCAATAAAGTTGCTCACAGAGGCATAAAATGTTTAAAATATTCTAGAGACATAAATTGTTTAGAGGAAAATAAGGAGTGATTTACCAATTGAAAAAAATTAGAAAATAAACACTGTAATTATCTAATAGAAATGGACTTTAACTGTTCCAGAAAGGAAAAACAACACTACCAAAGGGAGGACATGCTACCTAGCACACACTCGTGAAAAGAACAGCCTATCTTCCAGGATGGAAGACATGCTAAGAAGGTAAAAATCAGCAACATAAAAGAAAACAAAACAATATAACGAACAAAATCAAGAATGGTGATTATCCTTCATTGGCCAATCTAGATTCGCCTGCTCTGTACCCTGCAGACCTACCGATCCGACCCCGCAAGCTTCTTTGTCCTGACTGCCTGTTAGGTCACCAGTGAAAACACGAAGCAGAAAGCAATTACAGAAAAGGGTAAGAGCTCAGTTCTGAGTATGAATGCTACTACTTCCTATCGTTGAGTGGGACAGTGGCTGCATCTCTTAAGGAAATGTCATAGACACCATCAGCTAGTACTTTTCTCAGGCCGACCTCTTTCTCAAGGTCCACTAAATCTCAGAACACGTTCCTCTCACATCATGGAGTGTTAAGGTGATGTGCAATGACTGGTTTCTGTTACTTCACCATGCCTTGTTTTCTATCTCTTGTCTGCATCTCGTGCCATGATGGATCTTCTATCTATCGTAACCATGGTTGAGGGAGGATCAAAAGATGCTTAGCTTTGAAGGTGAGGGCTTCTCAAAGAATGATAGAAAGAGACAGAAAACAGAAACTAACACACAAATCAAGACATGGCAGAATCAGGTCAGCTAAGACTGTAAACCTGGCTATCAAGGAAAGATTGGGTTCTAGAGGTTTTTCTCTTCCTCTATAATTATTAAAAAGAATATACATAATAAATAGATATAGACGCACAGATGGGAAAAATAGGAAGGTCACAGGAAGTTGAGGAAATTACGTTCCCTTGGTTTTATGTGTTCTTTTAAATAGGCCACATGGTGCTTTTTAATACCTATTGGGAAAGCAGATGATACACTTAGAAGATAAGGGGGTTGAAAAAGATTTTGATGACAATAGACAAAGAAGAAAATTATTCATAACAATGAAGATTAACAAACAGCTGAGGTTAAAAATAGTCCAGAGATAAATGTGTTGGCCTATACGGCCTGCCATTTTGATTAACTCTGGTACAAAAGCTGGTCAGGATCACACGCTGGGACTGTGAGATGAATGAGCGAACAGAGCAAATAGATAGAAACCCCTGTGCGACATCGGTGGTGCTGCCACACAATTCAGTCCAGAACACGTGATAGAAACCAACTAGCAAAGGATGAGTAGGGAAGATCGGAAGGAGACATTAATGATCTACGTGCTCTAAGGGATGAGGCAAGGGCAGCAGTTCAAGATTTAGAAAGAGTCATAAGATTTAGAGAGAGTCATAAATGGAGCCTCAAATTTGGAAATATTTAATGCAGAGTGATCCCTGAAATAATAATGTCCTCAAAATTGTAGGACCGAGTTATTGAGCTGGACTGGCACACAGGTAAAAACAGAATGGACTGGAGAAATTTGAAAATTTTCTAATTACAAATCTTAACTTCAACTCAACACCCTGTTTTGATGTTAAAAGTTAAATGTGATGGGGTAAGGAAGTGGGATTAACACACAGGTGGGTCCACCTGTGCAAAATACTAATAAGCAACAATAAGAGAGATGCCCCATTGAAGGACATACAGGAACCAGTGTCATAAGTCAGGCAAGTGTCCAACTGAATGAAAGAAGATGCTTTTAGAGGACAGATTTTCAGATTTTACAGGGAGAAAAACAGTTTGAAGGTAGGTAGCAGCTAATCAATAGAATGACAAGAGCCAAAATAAAAGTTTGTCAAGGCCAGAGTCATTACTGGCACAAACCTCTAATCCCAGCACTTGGGAGGCTGAGGCAGGAGGATCACTGTGAGTTTGAGAAGCGCCTGGGCTACAAAGGGAGCTCCAGGTCAGCCTGAGCTGCATAGTGAGGCCTGGTCTCAAAACAACAACAACAATAATAGTAATAATAATAATAATAGATAAATAAAAATAAAAGTTTGCAAATATTATCCATGAATGAAGATCCCATTTCAGGATCACCATGACTAAGATGCGCTGCTCACAGCGTCAACAAAGAATCACAACGTCAGTGGCCTCAGCTACCTCAGATGCACACCTTTCAAGACACACACTGCCCAAGATGCACCCCTTTGAGCTTTCTGAAATTCGCCAAAGTAAACTTAACAGAGAAAACCTGCCCTCTATTTTATCAAGTGGACACCATTTAGGACAGTGATTCCCACCTTTTTTGTCACAAGGGCCTTGGGGTCCAGGGTCAGGTTCAGGATCGTGAAGGTGCAGTCCACCCACTGTTCAATGTACTACTACTATAATCATAAGGCATTACATTATAAGATATGTATGCATCTCAGTACAATTCAAAATCAGTGGGAGCTCTGAGGTTGTTTTCCTGCAAATAGTCCCATCTGGAGTTTAGAGGAAGCAGCAATACCTGAATTGCAATGCTCAGGTTTGGTCTACTCTATAATCTCATGTTGGGATGCCATCGGACACAGCTAAATTGTACCTTACCACTCACTGATAGGATTTTAATATGAGTCTGCAAGCCACAGATTTTTATGGTCTCCATGTAGTCAAACCTCTGCTAAACTTAGTCTGTCTTTGCTTTAGTGCCCTGGTCCTAACATCAGTGCCTGTGCCAGTTTATAGCTAGATGTCCACCCAAAGCCTCATGAGTTCATAGGTGAGGACATGGGGAGGATACTGGGTCACAGGGGCCTGATACTCATCAGGGGTTTTATGCCTAAATGCGACACTCCGATAAGGTGGGTCATGGGTCACAGCCGGAAGAACATGTCTCGCTCCCTGCCCTGGATGGCTCTCTATGCTGCATGTCATGAGCTCTTTCTCTTCCGCCATGGTACCCCACCTTGGAGCACATCAACTATGTTATTTTAGTGTGCAGAGGACAGAAACCTCTGCACACTAAAATAAAGCTTCCCTCCTTTAAATTGTGGTTATCAGGTATTGTGTCCCAGAAATCAGAAAGTAACTAAGATATCACTTCAGCTCACCCTCAAGTCATCAGACTTCGTATTCTTAAAAGTTACAGGCAACCTAGGTCTCCTGCATGCGCAACTCAGAGTAGGATCTGCGTACTGGTGAGAATCTTACACTGATGCTCATCTGATGGAAGGATGAATCCAGCAGGAAATGCATGTACATGCATGATCTGGCTCCTAATAGGCCAGTGGCTGGAGCCAGTTGTGGCTAGAGTCTGGGCATTCCTGAGTTCCAAGGAGCCTTAAGAAACAGGCCCTTTTCTTAGCCCAAGAAATTACCATCAGAGTATAGAACAGTCAGTCTGTTTTTATACTTAGAATTTTACTAGAATTGATGAAATGCCAAACATGAATAATTCAGTCAATAAATGACCAAAGAACTCAAATTCTAGTTGATTTATTATTATATGCATAGCACACCAGTAAAATGACAAAATTTCCAATACCAAATTGAATTTGAATGAAAGAGCAATAACAAAACTTCTGAAACAATCCCTTATCTTGAAAAATAGAATTCTATACTACAATCCTAATTAATAATTAGATTTAAGAAGCACCCAAATTTTGATCTAAAATCTTTAAGTAGGAAAAGAAAAAAGACTTTAGGGGCTGGGAAGATAGCTCAGTGGAATAAGTGCTCGCCTGGCAAGTGCAAAGTCCTGAGTTCAATCCCTGAGAACTCCAACAGAAAGAAAGGCAATAAAATATTTAAACTGATACATTTTAGTAAAATCAAACTTAAAAATTTTAAATATCTTATTAATAAGCTAAACATATTCTATAGAAAAGGAAAAGTATTTCTTCTTCTTTCTTTTTTTTTCTTTAAATAACAAACTTATAGCAAACCCAGAGAGGAAGGCAATCAATCACTTTTCTATCAGTGGGAATAAAATACCTGAAACCTGTGACTTAGGGCATGAGGTTTACTGCAGCTGGTGATTTTCTGGGGTTCAACCAGTCAGGCAGCTCCCGGGTAGAAATGACACGGTGGAAGGGCGTGGCGGGTGCAAGCTGCTCCTGGTGCAGCTGGGAAGCAGACGCAGAGAGGAGAGGAGCCAGGAGAATGCATGTCTCTAAGTGTGCCCCAGGGAGCCACCAGCTGGCCAGGGTCCTCCTGACGCCTGGCTCAGCTTGGATTCCTGCAGGGCTCCACCGAGACGCCGAGGAGGCAGCGCCTCCATGATCTGATCATCTTCCGAAGCCCCACCTATGATCACGAGAGAACTGGGAGAGACGTTTTATCTTTTTATTTATTATATTTTTGACACAGAATCTCACTACAAAGTTTGGACTCGTAGTGATCCTCCAGTTTCAGTCTCCTCAGCACTGGCATCACAGGTGTGCACCACCATCCCTGGTTTTGGGGCTGGCATGACATGCTGTACCCGGGAATCAAACCTGGGTCCTTGAGCTTGCCAGGCAGGAGCTTATGCTACTGAGCTATCTCCTTGGCCCTGGGGAGACATTTTAAATCTATAAACTCTAATATCACAGGAGGATCAATCTTTTCCAAAATTTCTCAAGTTTTCACACTGTTATGAGAAAAATTCAGATCGGCCTAAGAAGGAAGTAGGATTCTTAGTTGTCAATCGTAGCCAAAAGGCCAAAAAGTAATAGGATTCTTAGTTACTAAATAATGAATCGTATGTATTGTGATACCAAATATTACTATATTTATATTTATTCTTATTTATATTGAAATACATACTTGCTTTTGTCTTCAATAACAGAACTCAAAGGTCTCCAGGGATAGGATTTATGAAATAATATAATGGGATTTAAGGCTTCTGATTGACATTGTTATAATTACATAAGATATATAAATTTTTCTGACTCTCACAAGTGTTTTGAAGAGGAAAGCAGTGATTTCTCTACCACATGCTTTTTCTAAAAAGTAAATGAGATGAATGCGCAGAAGCATCTCTTTTCAGGCTGATTCCGCCTGTGCACTCAGCAGCCCTTCTTCACCCCTCTAATGTTGAATAAAGCAGTCTAGGAGGAAGATGCCACCACAGTCCACGATTCAAATTACAAAACAAAGTTACTGACCTCGAGGCTGGGGAGATAGCTCAGTGGCTTAAATGCCTGCTTGACAAGCACAAGGTCCTGTGTTTGATCCCCAGTACAAAAAAAACCTTATAGACTTCTATTGCACTGTTCTTAAATCTCACCTTTACATCACTTGGGTAGATCAGGAAATACGTTTATCATTTTGATGAGGCTCCTCTTCTGTAATGGGCAAATAACAGTGCCCACTCACACGGTCCTTCCCAAGCAATAAGGGAGAAGTCTGTGTACGGAACTGAAGGCCGCTTGTATAGTAGAAATCAAAGAGTATTTTTTTCATTCCCCTTTAAAAAGGTACGCTAATAGTGTAATAACAACATAATTTGAAGGAGGGGAAATGTGTTCTGTGTGGTCATAAATAAGTAGGAACATTTTAGGGATTAAATGAAATTGTAGGGATTAAATTCTATGATTAAGATCTACGTGAAATTCAAAAATAATTTGGGTAAAATCTCAGCAAACCTGGACCACAGCCATTGGCCACTAACATACTCTGCACCCATCAGCATTATAACTAGGATATTGTTTTGGTATTTATAATGTACCAAATCTCATTCAGAGCATTTAGTGTACTATTTTATGTAAAGCTCTTTATTCAGTGTCTGTCTTAATGTAATAAAAATATTAGACTATTATTATGATGACATTCTGATTTTCAAATAAAAATAAATGAACCACTCTAAAGGCTATTTTGGTCAATTTTAAATTCAGGAATACTAAAAATAAAATATACTATGAAATATAAAAGAGCATAAGCCAACTATGAAGTACAATTATTAAAATACTATTCTATATTTATAGCATAATATCATTCCAGTGAAACTTCTGCTATTCTTCCCACTACATGGGAGATATTTTAAAAGGAGCTAACAATAGTTTTATAAAAGCATCACATGAATAAATCTCAAGACACTAAATAGGAAAAAAAAGAGAAAGGCACTAGAAGAAAGACATTCTGAAAAAAAAAACAATGCCTAGATTTCATTAGACCCTGTTTACCATAACTTCAGTAATAATAGCATGTAAAATATTCAATTGTGAAAATTTTATAGGGTGTCTCCACCAGCATATTTAATGAAAACCATCTGCATTTGCAAACAGGAGGTTAGTGCAGAGGGTATCGTTATAGTCCTAGCATGATTCCAGCTTCATATAAGAAATCATACTTTCAAAAGAGTAGCCAGCTTTGACGATAAGGAACTTCCTGCTCGATTCCCCCTAGGCAACTTCTCTATTCAATTAAGGGTGTTTGCAAGAACTGTTACAATTTTTGGTACATTGCCTTTTGGGGTACACAAGAAGACATGCTTCACTGATGCAGTTTGTTTCCAATTTCTTTTGCAATTCAATTTATTATAATAAATCATGACTCTTGGTACTACATACCTAAAGGAAAATTTCCATAATTTCAACTAAATACAAAATATAAGAAGCATTAATCTCAATATTTCATAACCTATTCAGTTAAATAGAAAAAATAATATCAAAGCTTATCTTATTCAACTTTTCAAAATCAGTTCTGAATAACCTTGAAAACTGTAATTATTTTATACAAATGTATTTGTGGAGTACTTTACATTATTTTACATGTTACTGAGATTCAGACTTGGTACCAAATATTTTGTAAGTAAACAATTTGTCTAAGTAAAGCAACACATATCACCTACATAATTTTGATATTACTCCCCAAAAGGTTGAAAATTTTGGAACTCAATATAAGGTTCACAGAGAAGTTTGATCTGTTATGAAAAGTTAGAAGAATCACCAGATTAACAAAACACTGGTGTGGCAAAGCCTCATAAAGTATCCATCCATGCTGAAGCAGTAGGAAATAAAGTTATTATCCAAGATAGCTATTGATTCTAAATATTTTTGGCTTACCATGTTTTTAAAACCTGAATCATTTCTAGAAGTTTAGAGACTTCAGAGAATTTTGGATCACTGAACTAAAGTCTTCCTTATTTCATATTTCAAAGAAAAAATAAAAATAAAGTGATACAGAATTTCACAAGGTAACAGGAAATTAATAACGGTTATTATATTATATATTGCTATCTTTAAAGTAGTTGCTTCCTTATTGAGTGAATGATTTAAAATTAAGCCCATAAAACAAAGTGCCCTCACAGAAAGATTTAAAGTTATTCTAACTGCAGGCACTACTTAGCTTTTTCTTTCTTTACCAGCATGTTTAATGACTTTGTGGTCAACACACGGGTGAATTGGCTCACGTAATAATGCTTTACAAATCTGAGTCATAAAGACGTAGATGTACACTTTCTCAAGGTATGGTTTAAAACAAATTCTAGGCCAGCCAAATAGCTCAGCAGATTAAAGCACCTGCAAGCAGGTGCAGGGGCCCAGGGTTTGATCCCCGGGCCTGCCCTGCCAGCCGTGCCCCTGGAGTGCACCGAGACAGCAATTGAGACTGGGCGTGGTTGCGGGTACCTGGAATCCCAGCTCTTGGGAGACTGTTAACAGGCGGATCACTAGGAGTCTGATCTAGTAGTGAGACTCTGAACACCCTGTAGACCCTTCCCTAAAATTAAAAAAAGAAAAAAATATAAGATGTTCTATTCTCTTAGTCCCTAGCATCACATGCTATTTTGTCATGATGAGACTTTAAGAACTCTCCCTATTTCAAAAATGTAACTAATTGCGTAAACTATTTTATGTTGACACAACACATTGCGCTCACAAACTTTTGTCTTACTCATTGCTTATTGGTATGTCTTTTTCTGCCTCTCAATGAGTATTTGTTAAGAATCAAGAAATTTATTTTTGAATCTTGACTACAGTAACTGCTTCAACATAGCTTCAAATAACCTGCTAAGAGCCTTAGGGACACAGAACTAAGATAAATAACATAAACCAAAAATAGTTTAAACTGACTCAACTGGAACATGAAGGAGCCTTATTTCACTTCGACACAAATTACTTCATGGTTTTGCAGGTCACTGAATTCCTGCACACTGAAAAGATGAACTCAATAAGGAATGCCAAGTGCTGTAATTATTTTTGTCAGTCTCATCCGACAAAAAGTTCTAATTATTTGCAAAGCACCTGGCTTATATACTGCTATTTTAAGGATGGAAGACATCTACCTAGACTTACCACTTAAAAAAACAAGCAACAAAAAGAAAACTTAAAACACACTGATGCCTTGAGCATAATTACTGAATTTCCTCTCCTAAGAATCCAGAAGCTTATAGCTTTCAAAACTTACAATTTTTTTTCTTTCATTCTTTATGAAATTTCTTGCTTATTTACACAGAAATTCTTTCTATAACAGAGTTTTCTCCTTCCTA
>NW_004524642.1:6836595-6839175 GCF_000260255.1 Octodon degus
TATGATATTATATGTATTTCACAGTGTTGTGTAAGGATTAGGTAATTAGATATAAGGCTCTTAAAACCCAGACTAAGCCAGATGTATTGACACATGTCTGTAATCTCAGCCTTCTAAGTGACATCACACTGTCCTGTAATTCCACCTTTCTGAGTGACTAAGCCAGAAGGATCTTAATTTTGAGCCTGGCACAAAATTTACAAATCGTAATAAGCCTACTGTATGTCACAAATTAGGGTTTCCCTTCTGAATCAAGTAAGTATCTGCGCACACACATATTAAACTTGTTTCATTCATATAGTTCGTTTTATCAGGGAGAAAGCTCAGTGACTTAGGTGCCTGCTTGGCAAGCACAAGTTGCTGAGTTTGCTCCCTGGTACTGGAATAAAAAAGAAAGAAAAAGAAAGATTTGAACAAAATGAGGAGCAACCTATATAGTTCCTTTAGCTTAAGAATCTGTATCATTTAAATAATGATTAAGTTATTTGCTCTATTTTCAGTAATAAGTATATATTATTAAAAGTTAGAGTTAAAATCAAAATCTATAATATACTAACCTTTAAATAACCAAGTGTAAGTATATATTGGATTTATACTTCAAAATGGCTTTCTAGTTTGTTGTTTCTATATTTTCATATGGATAATGACATATCAATTTATATTTGGTCAGACTAATGTGGAACGTCGTAGAAGACTACCTGCAGATAAGCTGCGACTATGCAAGGCTAAGTCGGGAGTTTCTATAATGTTCTAATTGTTCTTGCGTAGACGACATGGGATGGTGTTTACAGAAATAGGCTTGGAATCAGACACCCTTCAAGTTTGAATTCTGACTCCTACATTAACTAGTTACATAATCTTAGTGACTTTCTCTTTCCTGTTGACGAAACTAGAATAGAAATAAGCTTCAGCTCAAAAACTAGCAGAAAATGAAATGAGGGCTGGCAGCAGCCAGTGTGCGGCTCCCTATTACATAGCAAACATTAGTCTTTATATCTTCCCTTTGAAACATATAATTCATCTATTCTGCACAGCTTGTATACCAAAAGATCTTCACTGATTTATTTAAAAGTGTTCTCCAGTTCTGTATATATTTCTCCTTCATTTTTGGCTAGCATAAAATGTAAACAAGTTTATTTCCAATTGTTGAAAACGGAAGCTGGAAACTTCACTGTGTATATGACTGCTGGACTAAACCCTAAACTCATGCTAATATGAATAATCATCCTCTGCAGAGAGTGAAGATATTCTTTCAAACACTGAAAATATATTGAAATGAATAAAAATTTATTTGTTTCAAGAAATTAATTTTAAAACACAGAACACTGAGTTGAAAGAAAAAGAGACGACGATAAAGATGGGTAAAAGAGCAGGGAATCTTTAGAGAAGCGTATTTTCAGGCAGGATAGTAGCACTGCTGAAACATTAAGCTCTGTGGCACCTTCTATTCTGAGTGCTTACAGCTATGAATTATTATTCTAACGTGTAACAGAAGCTTCAGATTGTTAGTTTGAATGAAATGATGGTTTGAATTTTAAGCATTACAATTCAAGGAAATGGAGAGAGGCCAAAACCTTTTACCTCTAGACTCATGAAAAAAAAATTCAATCTATACAACTAGTAATAAACCTACTGGGAAAACTGAGGTGTCAGGCATAAAAAAAGAAAATTGTTCCAAGCTATAGAGTTCTATTTCAGAAAAAAAGAGGAACATATCTTGAGAAATCACAAATAAAATGCATGCTTGACAAGTCTGAAGAAATACTAAAGGGGAAAGAAATACCCTGCAACCAAGTCCTACTGACGTAATATGTAGAAATGACAGAGAAGATTTCTTAGTTGAAGCAAGACCAAAAGCTAATAATGAACAAACAAACAAAAGACACTGCAGCAGGAATAGAAACTAAAATCTTTGGTACATCTTCTTTTCCAAAATCTTGCCTGAGACTCTGTTATTACCCGCAGTTTTGCAACTCTCCTCTAGGTACACTTAACTCAAAACTTTCCCTTTGTAGAGAAACTAACTTTGCTTTACTTTGAATTGGTCTGAAAGCTTTCCAACATTTGCATAATTTTTTGTTACTTGATAGAGCCTACAATGTTCATTTTATGTATACGGAGATTTCTCTAATATACACTGAACAAATTTGGGGCTTGAATCGCTTCTGCATAACATAACAAAATAAGAAAGCAGTTTAATGCAACATTGCAAAATTCCTAATGAAAGTTTGTATTTAGAGTTAAGACAATACTAGATGAAATGTATTCATTTACTTTTATGCCCAATTTTTCTACAATGTTTAATGAATGTGGGTAGAAGTGAACACATACATATTAATGAACAAGACATGGTAGGTGGCTTAATAGTATTTAAAGAACCGAGAGACAATATTACACTAGACTAACTTCATGCTCTATGTCAAGGGTTAGAAGTTCTTGTATGTATGAAAAGAAATAGGGCTGTGGAGATAGCTCAGTGGTCTAAGCACCTGCTTAGCCAAGTGCGGACCAGGTTTTGATCCCCTCAGTGGTCTAAGCACCTGTTAGCCAAGTGCGGACCAGGTTTTGATCCCCTCAGTG
>NW_004524642.1:6839275-6843938 GCF_000260255.1 Octodon degus
TCTAAGCACCTGTTAGCCAAGTGCGGACCAGGTTTTGATCCCCTCAGTGGTCTAAGCACCTGTTAGCCAAGTGCGGACCAGGTTTTGATCCCTGTACCACTAGCGCAACCCCTGGATGCTCAAAGAAGGCTGAGACCAGGCGTGGCATGGTGATGCTCACCTGCAACCTCAGGGCTAGGGAGGCGGAAAACAGGAGGACCACTAAGATTCCGAGCTCTGTAGTGAGATTCTGCACGAAATACATTAAAAAAATAAAATAAAACAAATAAAAATCTAGGCATACTTTTAAAGTCAAGCTTCTTCCACAGTATGTACCCCTTTGAGAAACGTGTCCATCTTGATCAGTTCCAAGACGTGTCGTAAAAAGTCATCTTCACTAGTGAGCACGTATCTCTCATTGATGGACCAGGAGCGTTTACCAACTAACTATGGACGCAAGCAGAGAACTAACATGAGGCTTCCAGGTTTCCCAAATTGTTGCAAAAGCAGAAAAGACAGAATTTGAACGATTTTGTCTGAGTATGACATAACCAGCCTTTTTTTAAAGGGAGGAAAAAGAAAAGCCACGTAAGATAAATCCTTGAGTGATCTGACAAATAGCAAAAACTTTAACTCTAAAATGTTTGCCCTTGCTCTAAAATGTCTGCAGAAAATGACATTTTATATTTACTGTGATGACAATAAAGTGCATGTGAATACACATGTACGTATTCTGTATTTATCCATCTACTTGCCTGACTTCTCAGACCCGTATCTGATTCTAAGGTTATATGTGATAAGTACATGGAATTATGTTCTCCCTTTTAAAACAGTACTTTTTAAAGTGTTATAAACAAAATGAAAACTGTTTCAGTTTATTACTGTGTGCATTTTATATGCTATCAGATGATAGCATTCAGGTGTTGGTCTCATTCATTTGTAAAGCATACGTCATGGATAAAATGAGACACTACAGAGATGAATGGATACATGATTCCATTTTTATTCCCACTGAATTTATATATTCATTTATATTCCATGATTTGCTGCTATTTTTGGTTCATATCATAATTTTTAATTTGTACTACAGTGTGTTAGTTGACACATTGTGTCAACTTGGCTGAATCAGTGTCCGCCCCCCCCCCCCTCAGCATGGGGTGTAGCTCTGCAGGTGGGCAGGGCCCAGGAATTGAGAAAGGCAGGAAGCCACCCTGCCTGGTTTTCTGCCGCCCCCGCCCTGCTTCCGTGGAGAAGTCTCAGTCTTCAGAGGAGCTTCATCTTTGCAGCCAGACCACTTTGGAGCTCTGATCTTCACTGTGGAGCGCTGGTCTTGGCAGTCAGCGCAGAGGGAAGAGAGAGGCTTGATGGAGGCCGCTGCAGCTGCTGCTCCTCCTCTGCTCTTCATTGTTTTCTGCCGCATGAACTGCTGTCGTTTGCCTTGCAGCCAGCGGAATATGGACTGAACCCTCCAGTAACTGTGAGCTAAATAAACCTTTCCTTCCTTCATTTTGAGTGTCAGGTATTTGTCCCAGCAATGAGTAAAAAGTAACTAAGACATGTAGTCAACAAGTTTGGAAAATTCTGATTCAAGCATCCAAAAACGTTTATCAACCCTTATAGCAATTGTCAGTTAAATACTTTATTTTCTAGAGGCCAGACTCAGAAGCATTTTTTATATTTCTAAAGGAATTTAAAATGCTTCTCTGTGAAACCAACAAGCAATTTTTTCCCCCAGAACCAGGGATTGAACTTAGGCCTTTGCACTTGCCAGAGAAGCGCTTATTCCACTGAGCCATCTACCCAGTCCCCAACAAGTAATTTAAAAGAGGACTCAATAATCATAACAATTAAATCTCATTCCAACATTTATTTATTTTTTCATTCATTCATTCGGTACAGGGTCTCACTATGCAGCTCGGACTCCTAATGATCCTCCTGTTTCAGCATCCCCAATGCTGGAATCACAGACGTGCACCATCACGCCTGGTTTCAGGTTGGCTCGGCATGCCAGGGGTTCTGAGGCCAGCATGCTATGTGCAACGGGGAGCAAACCCAGGTCCTTACGCTGGCCAAGCAGGTACTTAGACCACTGAGCTATCTCCCCCAACCCCAATCTATTATGAAGCTAAGAAAAAATAAACCACAAAATAAATTCTATTTCACCACTTAATATTTAGTCAACCAGGGAAGCTCTATTTGGAGATAATTACCTTTAGAAATACTTAAACAGTATTATGTAGGACTTCACATCATCTCAAATGTACCTTGTGTATGTATGTGTGTACATGTGTGCATGAGTACTATCACCTAAGGTCATGGAACAGAAAGAATTAGCTCGACATTTGCACATATTTTAGAATCTTGTCTACATTTTATCAGTATGTGATCTGGGGATACACAACCAACCTCAAGCTTTATAACTGTAAATGTAGCACTTTGCTCGCATCTCAGGAATATTCTTTTAGTGACAACATATAATTAGTTTGACACACTAGGTTCTCAATTAATGATGATTATGAACTAGTTTCTATTTAAATTGTAATGCTTGAAAAGTACCTTAGAATCCTTGCGGATGGACTTGCTTTTCCATGAGCAAAGTCAATCAAGTCTCTGAGCAGGTCATGCAGTGCCCCACTCAAGTCTATGGCAGCACGGGTGGCTGACAGGGCCAAGCGTAGGCAGTGGCCTGTTCTCGTCGTGATTGAGGGGCCTCCCAAGAGGTAGAGTTTTCAGTGGAAAAATGAGGAAATTTTCAGGCATACGAGAAAGGCTGATGAGGATCTAAGCTTGGGGAATGACTGGAAACTTCTGCACTGGAGTAAGTGTCCTGTGTGCTTCCTCAATAGTCTTCGCCCTTAGTCTGATGGGTGATGAGAGCAGGCGAGGAGGCCCTGAAGGTGCAGTGTCATGGAACCACTACAGGAGTCAGCCCTTTCTCCAGAATCCCTGCAGGACCTTCACCTCGCAGGCAGGGGATGGGGAAGCGAGTGAAAAATGAACCGTGCTGTGCTAAACCACAGCACTTTGGAGTTGTTAAGACAATTACTGTACCCTCATGAAAAATTTAAGAAAGCAACAGTATAAGGAGAAAGAATATAAAATTTTGGAGGCAGCAATATAAGTTTGATATTAAAACTGACTTAAAGTATTTTAACCTTATTTTCCTTTCAGTTGCAGGTATTGTCATCCTTCAAATGAGTTTGATGATGCATTTTTAAGTAATTGATAGTAAATATTAAATGAATTAACATTGTGTATATTCATTACCATGTTAAGAAAATACATAATAATTGTTCAGAAAATTTAAAATACTTTAACCTAGTTTTAATCTTGACCTATATTGCTACCTCTAAAACTTTACCTTCTTTCTAGTAACAAAGAACCAACAGAAAACAGAACAAATGTATACTATATATCAAATAAATGAATCTTGGTATTTTTTGTCCTATAGCAATGCAGACAATTGGCTCCATCAATCTAAATGATGTTATGATACTGGGATTTTATTAATCTTATTCATTATTAAGATCAATATCAAATGATTTATAATTCATATAACAGAAATAAATTTAACTGTATTCATTATATGTTAAATTCTTCTGTCAATATGGAATAATTTTATGATTAGAAGCGTAAACTTTTGGCATTTTTCTAGTCCATCATAGTACATATAAAATGTGTATATCACATGTTGTCACTAAAAATAAAGTGAATTTTTTTAAATGTACAACATTTCATGTCACTTCTTAATTTGGAATAATTAGGCATAATATTCGTGCTTGTTGTGAATAAAGGGAAAAGTGAAAAGAAGGAAGAAAGGGGCAGGGTAATGGGAAAGAAATTGATCAAAATGCATAAGATGCATGTAGCAACTACTGATAAACCCATCCTCTGAACTCACACATTAGGAAAGCAAAACGGGAACAAATCCCTAATGCTGCACCTTCAACAACTAGAAAAGGAAGAGCAAACCAAATCCAGAAAGCAAAGACAGGAGGAAACATAAATATTAGAGCAGAAATTAATTCAATTGAGACAAAGAAAACAATTCAAAGAATAAGAAAAGCAAAAAGCTGGTTCTTTGAAAAATTAAATGAATTTGATAAGCCCCTAGCTAGCCTCATCAAAAAGAGGAAAGAAAACATTCAAATACAAGCAATAAGGAATGAAAAGGGTGTAATTACCACAGACCTAGTGGAAATTCAGAAGATTATCAATAGCTACTTTGAGAATCTTTACTCTCACAGAATAGAATACACAGAAGAAACAGACAGATTCCTAGAAAGGTACAAATTACCACAACTGAATCGACAAGATATAAGCACTCTCAATCGCTCAATAACAGCCAATGAAATACGAGATGTAATTAAAAACCTACCGGCAAAGAAAAGTCCAGGGCTGGATGGATTCACAGATGAATTCTACAAGACGTTTACAGGACATGTAGTCCCTATACTCCTCTATACTCCTCAAACTCTTCCATGAAATTGAAAAGGAAGAAATCCTCCCAAAATCATTCCTGGAGGCAAGTATTATACTGATACCAAAACCAGGGAAAGACACAACTAAGAAAGAGAACTACAGGCCGATCTCCCTCATGAACATAGATGCCAAAATCCTCAATAAAATCCTAGCAAATAGAATACTGCAAATCATCAAGAAGATCATACACCATGACCAGGTA
>NW_004524642.1:6847359-6852087 GCF_000260255.1 Octodon degus
CAATGTGTTAATTATTGAAACTGTCCTACCAATTTGATTTGAAACTATCTCATTGCTATTTGCTTATCAATAAAATTATGGGAAAAAATCCATCCTCATGGAATATTAACATATTAATATTAACAGATTTTTAAAAGAATACAATACATATACATTATATAATATATACATATCTGTATATTATTTTGCACTGTAAGAAAATGGACGTCTGATAACTGCCAAGAAAGTAAATTTCAGAAGCAAATGCTCGACTGTACTGGGAATGCTGCATTTTTCAGCATTCTAGCACCACGTTGGGGGCAGAGACTAAAAACTAAACAGTGTGATTCCATTGTAAACAGCTTTCAAATTTCTTTCAGGAGATATGATGTTAGAACCAAGTATCCGTCAACCACGTCCATCTCCAAACACCCTTCGGTAGCAGAGACAGCGCAGCATTGCCCCATGTTTGCATGGTACCATCCAAAATACCCAAAATCAACTTACAAATTAAAATGCTTGCATATATCACCCCTTAAAATATTAAGAAAAATAGACTCTCTGTTATTATAGTTCAATGGCTAAACTCTTCTGTTTGGTACAATTCAAATTAAGAGCTAAACTGATAGTTTAATCTCTTCTTAGCTGCATTTATTCTATATGTAAACAGTATTTCTGTTCAAAATCATACATCTTTAGCTTTTATCTACTGACAATTTTTCTGTGCTGCTCTTTGATGTTCAGATTATTGAATTCCACTAAATGGAAAAAAGTAATGTTTAATTTGGAAAATTAAAACTAATACTTTGTTTGCATATATTTCTAACCCTGAAGAGTCAGAAATGAATTACTAACTTCTACACACGAAGTAGAATTGATGGTTCATTCCTATAAAAATATAAATAATTTGTGATATTTGTGATTTTTTTACTTAAAAGATAGGTGAACTTTGTGAAATATGTGCAGTAAAAATTTTTTATCAAAATTCTGCCTATATCCAAACTCTCCCTATGTAAATAAAAAGCGCAGACATAAAGAACAAAGAAGTGGTTGATCAGAAATGACAAATGTTATACTGGTAGATAAATCAAGTAAATTCACAATTATACTCTGGGTTGAGATAAGAGTGTAAAACACACATAAATACATAATTTTGGAAAATTAAAGAAAGAAGCATCAGGGATACTGCAGAAAATCCTTAAATCATCTCCTAAATGTCCTTTGCAGTATGTCTTAACTAGTTCATTTAGGAAGAAAACCTTACCATTCTTCTAAGACCGAAAAAGTAGACCTTCTGAATCTGCCAAAGGACAAATCCTAAGCAGGAAGACAGTGGTGCACAGTAAACATCACCATGTACGTGTTTCTGTATTTTTTATTTTAAAGGCAAAGTTAAAGCCAAAGATTAGCAGAATTCCAAAAGAGCTTAAAATTGGAAGTTTCAAAATTATTTTAGTTAGGGCAAGTGAGATAGCTCAGCAGACTAAGCTCCTGCTTTAGGCAAGCCCAGGGACCAGGGATCAAAACACCGGCGCTGAGTCAGTGACACAGTCCAGGAGTAGTGGTGCATGCCTGTAATCCCAGTGCTAGGGAGGCTGAAAACAGGAGGATTACTACGAGTCCAAGCTGCATAGTAGACCCTGTACCAAATATAAAAATGAAAAAAAAGTAAGATTATTTTTTTTAATTATTTATTTATTTTTATTTATTACATTTATTTATTGTGTGTGTGTGCGTGGCCAGCTCAGCCCACCAGGGGGCGGGGCTGGCTGGCATGTGGGTGCTGGGGGATCGAACCGCGGTCCCTGTGCTTTGCCAAGCTTGTTTCAAGTAGGTGCTTTAGACCACTGAGCCATCTCTCCAGCCCCAAGATTATTTTATTTGAGCTTCAGTATCAGTAACAAAATCATGGAATATTAGAGACAGAAATATTTTAACTCTTCATATGATTTGAGACAGCTTAAAATGTTCTGTGAGTTTTTAGTACTAACACCTATGTACATTAAAACACAAGTCTTTTATATTCCTGCATTACATATCCTAAATATACCTTTAAATGCCCTCCTAGATTTCAGTTTTCCTTTCCTTTATTTATTTATTTATTTATTTATTTATTTATTTACTTTTTGTACCAGGGATCAAACTCAGGACCTTGCACTTACCAGGGATGCACTTATGCCACTGACCTATCTCCCTGGCCCAGATTTTGGTTTCTTATTATATTGATTTAGTCATTGTTTTGTTCTATATTCTTCTTTTTTCAATTTACAGAATTGGTACAGGGTCTCACTACACAGGTTGGACTCATAGTGATCCTCCTGTCTCTGCCTCTCCAGCACTGGGATTACAGGCTTGCGCCACCACGCATGGTCTTGGTCACCAGCTCAGAACACCCGGGTTGGGGCCAGTGCAGCATGTGGCGCCACGGATTGAATCCCGTAACTACGCTTGCCTCAGCAGGCCTTAGTCTGCTGAGCTATCTCACCAGCCCTGTCCTATCTTCATCTGTATTATAATGCGCGCTTTGGGGCACAGACTGCATAACTAAAACTGCACTAAGGTGATATATTTGAGTTTGGGGTTGTTTTAATAAATGTTATTTATTTTTCAACTTTTAAAACCACTTTAACACTGTTCACAAATGTCTCATCAATAAAAGGCTTTCCATTACCCTCTTCAAAATCTCTACTAAGCTATCCTCTATGCATAATTACAGTGGGGAGCACTTGTAAAAATTGTAACTCTAACTTACTTTTCCGCTCAATTGTAAACAATTCATTGAATTATTTTTGTAAAGTAGAAATAGTACAATAGTCTCCTTTTTGGTACTTAGATAGCATATGAAATCTTATTTTCACAAGTAAAATTTTACAAAGCCAATTCTCATGTATTAGAATTCATGCATAAAAAAATAAATAAAATGGTTGGAATCCATGTCATGTGGTTCATTCATTTTAATTGACATACACAAGTGAAATATCCAACAACATTCATTAGGCAGGAGCAACACTGAGATGAGAACCAAGGGCTTCTGACCCCTTTGAGGTATGATTTAGGTAGGTTGCATGAAATCACCTGGATACTTTAAGTTCTGTTTCTCATCGATATCCTGTTACACTCAGTTCTGGGATATGATCCCCTATTAATTTGTTGAATCCACTTATATCATTACATCTGAGACCACAAAAAGCAACTTGAGACATCAACTAACATAAACACAGTATATTTGGAGAAATATCAAATGGTGAGTCAGGCTCATTATAGCCTCTCCCAGTGATCTTTAAACCAAGAAGAAGAAAAAAAAAAAAAAAAGCAGGCCCTGACGTCCTTCCTGAAGGAAATCTCCTTGCTGTACACGCACTAGGAGCTCTCTGAAAGCCATGGAAAGCACAACTACAGGCCTGTCAAGGACAAAAGCCACTACCTTCCTGCTTTTCTCTTACTTTTTGTACTGCTATCCTTATTTTTCTTGCTACCTTTTCTCTAAAATGCAGGCTAAAGATTTAATAGTCTGAGATTCATTTCCATTCTACAACACCAGATTTGGAAAACATGAGCCTTAAGTTTATTTTTCGTGTTAGTCTAAAAACAAATGAAAGCAGGGTTCTTATGTATGGATGCAGAGACAAGATGGACAGATAGATCTGAAAAAGTTGCTAAACACAGTAGTTACATATGACATTCGTCATCTTCCTCCATTCCTTCTTCTTCCTTTTTCCAACCCTGAAGACAATTAACTCTTCTGTTTGTTTTCCATGTATCCTTTCCTTGATTCTTTTTTCTTTTTTTTTTTCCTTTTGATTTGTACTTTAGGGAAGGGTCTACAGGGTGTTCAGGGTCTTACTACTAGATGGGACTCATAGTGATCCTGCTGTTTACAGCCTCTCAAGTGCTAGGATTACAGGGGCGTGTCACCAGCCCAGTCTCAGTGGTGTCCCAGTGCACCCCAGAAGCGGGGCCAGCACAGCAGGCCCAGGGATCAAACCCCTGGCCCCTGCAACTGCTTGCAGATGCTTTAATCCACTGAGCTATTTGGCCGGCCCTTCCTTTATCCTTTTTGATGCCCACATTTGTTTCCTCTTTCCTCCTAGTTCCTATATCTTTTTCTTCAATTCATAATGAAAACTAAACCCTCAAGACTTCCCAAAAAAGTGTTAAGACGTAGTTGGCAATATGAATAAAAAAATAAGTGCCCCTGATATGCAGCTTCACAATTAGTGACAAATCACAGAAACACAAAATGCAAGCCAATCAAAATTCAATGCAAAATTAGACATCACCAGAAAAGGGGGCCACTTCGGAGTGAAAGTAAAAAGGATTCGTTATTTTGTATGAGTTTTTAAAATAAAATAGAAAGCAAAAGTTTCCTTCCTATAATATATACAAGGAGTTGTGGATTTCATCACACACAAATAGAGTTCACTGCATCTTCTGAAAACTAACAAAAGTGGGCGGGAATTGGCACCATCCTCAAACACAATTTGCACGCACCAATGACAGTGCAGGTAGCTGAACCAGCGGATCACAGAGGCCTTGATTCTTGCCAGATTCAGTCATTTCTTTAAAAAATTTCGATACATTCTGAAATTTCCTGGAGGATTGAAACCTACTTCTAAATGCCAGAAACTCTGTATTTCCATCAGCTTCTCAGACCAAGGCAACTAGAGCAGCAACAGCCTTGGGCCTGCCCCTTCCCAACACTTGCAGCAGTATTTTTTCAGCACAGAACTCTTTTTTTTTTTCCCATAA
>NW_004524642.1:6852937-6854484 GCF_000260255.1 Octodon degus
AAATTATTAGACTGCATCATATGCAGGTTGCTATAGTCATTAGCTAATAAATTATCTGAGTAAAGTATAAAATAGTTTTGGAGGAATGGATTTTTGAGACTATCCATATTTATTTTTATTTCTATATATGTACCTTTGACATGTAAGACAGGTGACTCATGCAAAATTGAATTCTTTTAATAGTTCTACTATGTAGTTGATAATATTTGTGCACATTATTAGCATATAGTAGGAGTCCACTTGATTATTTGTTTTAAAAACTAAGCAAAATGTTATTAGGCACTAGTTATCAAATGTAAAATGTGTTAAGACATATTTAATGCAGTTAAGTGGCCAAGATGAAGTTAGAGGTGCTGGGGAGATAGCTCAATAGAATAAGCACTTGCCTGGGAAGCGCAAGGCCCAGAGTTCAATCCCAGGTACTCCAAAAAATAAAAATATGAAGTTTGAAAAAAATGATTTCTTCTAGTATTTTATCTTTTAAGTTAGAAGTAATGAAACTACAGTACTATATTATCAACAGTGACTTTAAAATGCAGAGGTGAAATGAAATTAAGATTATTCAAGCTCAGCACCAGCACAGCAGGCAGGGCTTTCCATTCTTGACCAGGTGCCATGCACATATTCCTAGCATTTATTACAAAGAGACAGCAGGAGACTGAGGTGCAGGACTTGTATTCTATAAAGTTAAACTTCCAGTAATTTCAACTTCTCTCCAAACTAGAATCAGCCATATGTTTAATTGTAATTCAAAGAAAAACACTGCCAACTTTCTACTTATTTCCTTTTCACATGCCATTAGGAGAAAAGGAACTCTTTTGATGTGTTCCTTCAGGTTTTCAGACAATCTTTCTGACAGTGAACGTGATCTAAGGTGCTGCGGCTCCAACAGCCAATGCAGTTTCCAAAGTGTTTTCCCCACTGAGCACACACAAAATGTGCCCTGTGACTATAATCTTCAGCCTCTTGCTCAAAGGCCTGTCTCTGTTCATAACTCTTTGGGGCTCAGAGTCAGCTTTAAGTTTGTTTTCAAGCAGCAAGTGTCCCTTACAGCCGCACGCAAGGCTGCTCTGCCGGCTGCTTGAGTTTCACAGCTCTCGGGCTACGCCGCATCGGATACGTCCACATCTCAGGAAGTTCTTGAAAGCATCCTTTCCCTATGACTGTGCAATTATTCTGCTGGGCATGCACCTCTGCGTACTGGTAGGAGAGCTTGCTCTTTCTTATTAATAGAACAGCAATTAGAATTAGTATTAGACTCCTACTCAGTTAAAATCCCTTAAGAAAAGAAATGTAATGGCAAAATCATAATTGAATCCCATTTTAAGTTAAGAAATTAAAAATTCTTTGCTAAATCACTTAGAATTGATAATTGAAAAATAAAACATACAATTCTATTAACACAGAAAAATAATAAAAGCACCCACATCAAGGCCTATTCTAAATCAGGTCACTGAAAATCAAACATTTATAAAAAAAATTAAAACTATATATTTTATTAGACCTTTATTGTATTTTGTTTGCACTAGTTTTTCTTTTTTCTTTTC
>NW_004524642.1:6855341-6856605 GCF_000260255.1 Octodon degus
TTGTAGATCCTTTGTCAGTGTTAGCCACGTGGTTGAGTCATAGCCATTACTTGGCTAATTTGCTCTCTGTGAAAGCTTGAGAGAATGTTTTCTCTCCATGTAACTTTCCTCAGGCACATTTTACATCATCGATCACTTTCCTCTTTGGCCCCATAATCCTCTTGATCAGAAAATTTGGGACACTACTGAGTTACATGACATTACAGTACAAGGTCTCATATGTCCTGAGTCTTAATTGAACTTGGAAGGTTAGGGCCCAAATGTTGGCTTTCCTTGCAGCCTTCCTTTTTCTCCTATTTTTGGTCTGCAAACTTAGGTTGTTAACCCTCCAGAAGAGAAGTTTGTTGTTATTACCATATAACCTAGGCTGTTGAGCTTAACGTCACTATCTGTCTGAATATCAAACATCTTAGGCATAACATGGAACAGGTGTTTTCCATCAAGTATTGATATGTTAAACTTTAAGTCCCTACAGAATATGATGAAAAAACATTTTAAAAATTAAAATACATTTTAAAAATAGGAATAAAGAATTTTATAATTCTTATGTTTACACATAAGTCAGAAATCTAACCATATACAACACTGTAGTAGGACAGTCCTGCAACATTCATTTTCCTCTCTCTTGATAAAAAAAACAAAAAACACTTCACATTACTTTATGTTTACAGACAAAGCTGTTACCTCATTAATACATATGAAAAATACTGTTACTTTTTCTACTTGATTGTTCCTGATGTGTGTAGTGTATAGTCTGTTTTGTCCATGACTCATGCTATAGATTAATGATGTAGAAAGAGTCATAGAAAAGTATTAGTATCTCCAACATGAAGATTTAATCTATTTGAGGCATAAACCCAGTAATGTGACTGCTAGATCCAATAGCAGTTCTCTTCAATATTTGGGGGAAGATCTGGGCAGTTTTCCCACAGCAGTCACGTTAATTCACATTCCAACCAACAGTATACAAATTTTTTTCCTTCACATGCCTGCCAATAGGTGTCACCTATGCTTTTTGATAACAGCCATTAACATGTGAGCTGCCATCACACCGTGGGTTTGATTTCCATTTCCCTGTGATTAATAATGATGCACTTCCATTCACACAATTACATACAATTGGCCATTTCCATGTCTTCTGTTGAGAATTTTCAGCTCTTTTTTTTTTTTTTTTTTTTTTTCCAATGTATTTGGTACAAGGTCTCACTATGCAGCTTGCACTCATAGCGATCCTCCTATTTTCAGCTTCCCCAGCTCTGGGATT
>NW_004524642.1:6856715-6861091 GCF_000260255.1 Octodon degus
TGAACCCCAGTCCCCGCACTCAAGCTGCTGAAAAGGCAGTACATGTATGCCATGGAAGACTAGTAAGCTACAAAAACTGAAATGCAGTCATTTGAAACAACATGGATGAACCTGGTGAATTTTATGTTAACTGAAATAAGTTACTCACAGAATGACAGATACAACAACATCTAACTAATACATAGGAATTAAGAACACTGATCACTCTCAAAGAAGTAGAGTTCAAAATGGTGGCCACGAGGGATAGAAGTTTTTACTGGTGAGCTAGGATAAGATGCTACTTAAAGAAGAAATAATTAGGGTGGGAAAACTGTGCCGGTGTAGACGAACGTGTAGAGACAGAAAGCTGAAGAGTGATAGCCTGGGCTGGAGACAAGGAGAAGGAGAAGAGAGGGGAGAGGTTTGTGAACAATGACTGATGCCTACAGAGTTTATTTTTGATGTGACAAAAATGTTCTAAAATTGATTATGGTGAGGATTGTACCAGGCTGTGAGCATACTAAGAAAAACTCAAGTTGCAGGCTTTAGACTTTACAGCTGCATGATTTGTGCATTTTATCCTAGAACTGCTTTTCAATAAAAAAAAATTTAAAAGAAAACCAGGAGAGCAATTCTCTTTTCCCTTTACGTATACAGAACAAAGTCACCCATCCACTCTGTCCACTGAAGGTAGTGATACTAGTGTACTATGCAGTTTTAATTCCACTAGCCATGTTCCCTGACCCAAACTATAGACAGAGGCTGAGTGGACCTCCTTTAAAACAATGTTTAAGGAGAACACAGCCGCACCCATAATTTTACATAGTGCTGCGTTTGCTTTTACTCTGTAACAGCAGTGCAAAAAAGTTGCAACCTGAACTGTAAAGCCAGGAAGCCTTAAATACTTTCTAAGTGACCCCTTAAGGAGCTTTGCCAAAGGCTGCTTTAGTCGGAGGAAACTTGTAGGCTGAATGTTCTGCTGCCTCTGAGCGCCAACGGCACTGGAGATATAAGTAACCCAGACATCTATCGGAGTGCTTAAATTACCCCAATACAGAATGTTGTTTCTCACATTATTAATCACCTTTTTGAGCTTGAGGCTACAACACTCACTTGCCCACTGGCCATTGCAATCTTGAGATACATTATTTTTTCCTGTCATGACATCAGTTTTAACTCTCCTATAGCCAGTCCTCCACATTGCTGCCAGAGATAACTTGAGCAAGGACAAACTAGATCATCAATGTCTCAGAGCTGCTTGAAATGTGTGAACATCAGCCTATATTTTTTCTGATAAAATCAATCTACCTCAACATGGCTTATAATCTTCACGATATAGATCAATCTTGAATCCAACTGGCTCCCTGAATTTCCTTTCTGGCCTTCTCGTAGACTGCCCGATGGCTCAGCTGTTGTTTGCTTAAACATCAAGCACTGGATCAAATACTGAGCTACAGGAATATATTTTTCACTTGCCCTGACTCCTTTCCAAGGGGAGCAACTTGCACGCATGCCTTGGAAATACTGTGTTGTCACTAGCACAGGTTTTTCTCTCATGCTGGCCCTGGTTATTTTTCATGAAAGATTTTTAAAGTAAGCCTCTTGAAGACAAGGGTCTAGTTTGCGTTTCCAACTTCTAAGTACCAAAAAGATAAAAACCCAAGTTTCCTTTGACAAGGACATGAGAGACCAGTCAAAAATAATTCTACAGGAGCGAGGGATGAGAAAAATTTAGTTGTCATTCTCTTGTACAATCACATCTCTAAATAATTTTTTCAGCTGTAAAAAGAAACGAAGGAGAAATCAATGACCAACTGAAAAAAACATGTTCCTATCACCAACCAATAATGCAATCATGTAAGGTATCATTTTACCATAATACCATATCATAGAAGGGCAATTGACAAATGCTTCTTTAAAAGTTTGTGAAGCAAACATATTCTACCAACCCTGGAAGTACTATATTATAGATATGATTAGTGATGTTTTGTTTTACAACTCAGAATCCATAATTAATGTACACATCCAAATCTACTTATTGTTTCCATTTTACAGATGAGGAAATACACATATATCAGTAAAGTAAGCCATCTATTTCAAGGCCAGAGGGAAATGAAAAGAAAAGTTCTAAGTACATAAATGACAATATCCTTTTCTGGTATAATGCTTAAAATTAGGACTTTCATGGCCACATTTTCTTGCAGAGTTCCCCAAGATAATGCAAGAGCCATTTGTGTATCATCACATCAAAGGGTTCCCCGGGAAACCTTTATTACTGCAAAGCGTTCTGTAAGAAATGTGTACATCACAGCAGAAAATTTACCAAAAAAAACACTTTTTTTTTGTTTAAGTAGTCACATTTATAACAGACTGGTAATAATAAAACTTGCTAACTCTTACTGCCTAACAGATTGCAACAAAAGACTCCTTCCAAAAATAGATTCCATTTTGCTGTCTGATTCTTATCTTTCACCAAATATGGTAAATCTTCTCTCTTAGCCATCTAATATTTTTAATGCCTTCAGTTACATTTCTAGTTTTTTCATGCAATTTCCTGCTTTAAACGTGTGATATATTTGAAAAAAGCAGGCCATCTTTGAAAAATTCAACTAAACATCCAGCATCTCTGCAAAACATGTTATAGTATTCGCTTTATGACAAGGAATAATCTAATTTATTTTTAACTTTTAGAAAATCATGTAAGTCTGCACTAAATTAACAATACAGTTAAAGTGGGAGTAGAAATAAATCATTTTAATGAAATTAGTCCACTAGAAAATTGTAGAAGTGAGAGTTACACTACTACTTTTAGTATCTAGCCTCTTACTTGTAGCTATTGAGTGCTGTGCTAATGGCTGCATCTTAGAAATAATAAAAGACCTCAGAAAAAGCCAGAATAAAGGTATTTAATAGAAATCTTTCTCCATGTCTATATTCACACTTTCCAAATTTAACATATTCCCTGGCTAATTGCTAGAAAGTGTAAGTTAAAAACAACAAAGAAAGAGTAGAAAGCAAAGACAATATAGGAAATGTATATTCTAACAAGCTGTTCCTTAAATAACCTGTAGTCATAGAAACATAGTATTTTTTTTTAAAGATATTTGAGAATTGGTCAGTTTGTGCTTCTTTTGAATGAATCTACATGCTTCACAATATGCTTGTTCCTGATTGTGATGGACAGTAAAGTGAAACTGACTCTAATGCTGATCTTTGTAACACTGACATTAACAAGATTACGAGTGCAAGAATTTCCTCTCTGCTGTCACTCACAGACAGAAATGCATATAATGGTGCACAGCAGGAGACACAGCCGTGCAAAGCATCAAGGGGTCTAGCCATAAGCTTCCACAAAAGTGAAGAAGAGGAATCCCTGGGGAGAGAATAGAATGCACATCGAGCAGAGCCAGAGGAAAGGGGACAGAAGACATTGATGGAAGAGACGTTATTGACATACATAATAATCAGAGCACAAGTTCACCAAAAATGTTTAGAAATGAGAGGGCTATTAACATAAAGATGGCATTTAGCAACTCTTGTTAAGAGAAAGGAGACTATGATCTGAACAACTCAGTATGACGTCGTAATACAGAATAAAAATTTTAAAATGCTGGCTTAGCTACTACATATGTATATTAATCACAGCAATGACTTCCAGGTTTTGGCTAGTCAGAGTATCAGCATAATACTTACTTGTTTTATTCCAACTCTGTCTTTCTGCATCTACCTATCAACTATTTGAAGCAATCTGATTATTTCAAAATTGTGTAAAAGTCTGAGACAGAGGAGAATATTTTGTAATTTCATATAAGATGTATCATTATGTGATATAAGTAATTGGTTCAAAGGGCTCAACAATATTAACACTGTGAAGTTATTTAATATGTAGAATAATGTACTTATTCTACAAAGCTATATGAACTGCACCACTTTTCCAAGGTACTGTCAACTGCCCTAAGGCCAAATGAATCCTATCTATCTATAAATACAATGAGATAAACAATCTGCTCTTTTGGGAGAGATTAGACCAGAACATTCAGTTTACCAAGTACTCAACTTAAATGAGCACAAAATTAGAAGTTACCTCCCTGATCTTTGACTAATTTTTCTTATCTCTGAAAATTAGAATGAATTTTGAAAGAAAGATACTGTAAACATCACAGTCATGCTGGGTGAGGAAGAGCGACAGAAGGAGATATATAACATTAGATAAGAAAATACGACAGATAAGAAAAGAGGTGACATAGAAATAAAATTAGGATAATACATGAAAAATATGGGCAAATATGGCTAAATAAAACAGCATTTTTCATGAACACAAAAAACATATTCTGAACAAAATTTTGTAATGCTAAAGAAGCAAGGTACTCAAATAGATATAGAAGATGAGAAGAGAC
>NW_004524642.1:6861191-6897995 GCF_000260255.1 Octodon degus
GAGAGAGAGAGAGAGAGAGAGAGAGATTCAGAAACAGACACAAAGGGGAAGGGAAGATATTAAAATTACTACATACAAGATACAGAAAGTCACACAGACCATGCTAAATAGTTACTGTTTAATTCACTAAGTCCTATTTATTAAATTTGAGACCCTAATAACTAATAACTTAGTATCCAGGTTACCATCTGTGCAATCCTAAGAACATGCACAATCTCTTATTTTGTATAAAAAGTGAGGGAAGCACATTTACAATAAAATACAACGAATTTTTTCAAATTAATCCATTAGATGTCCAAACTCTATTTAAAAAAATCATTAACTTTATTTACTAATATCACCAAAGAGTCTAAACATGACTACAAAATTAAACAGATATGTACGTGTATGAATTTGCAAATGTGTGTGGGTAAACATACGCATGCATACTCAAATGGACCTACCTGTGTTTTTGGAAAAAGCAACCCAAGATTGTAGAAAATGAATCTGCATCAGCAAAATTCATATGCCAATTAATGAACCAAAAATTATATACAATTTTGGCAGGAAGGCCTTACAACTCTGTAATTTGTCCTTTTCTGCTTTTACTTTTTTTTTTTTTTTAATGTATCTGGTACAGGGTCTCACTATGCAGCTCAGACTTGCACTGATCCTCCTGTTTTCAGCCTCTTCAGTGCTGGGATTAAAGGCATGCACCACCATGCCCGGTCTGGGTGGCCCACTCAGTGTGCCCAGAAGTGGAGCCAGTGCATCATTTGGTGCCAGGGATCAAGCCCTGGTCCCTGCTCTCACCTAAGCAGGCACTTAGTCCACTGAGCTAGCTCACCGGCCCTCCACTTCCCCATTTTATTCAACAGTTTATGAAAATACACAAACAAAATTGAAAGTCTTAAAAAGATATTTACCTTAGAAAATATGAATATACTAAAGTTGGAATTTTCTAGTTTTGTAAGAAAACATTTATGATCTGTGGTTTTAAAGAGTGAAAAAAAATTTCAAGTTATGGCAAATATGGTTAAATAAAGTCTTAATCAGTACCTGTGAAACTATCCTAATCATGTTAAACATTAAGTATGGAATTTGACACCAATTTTTAGAAATTTTTACATGTTATGGGAGCTTGTAGTCATGGGCCATTAGCTCTCTTCCAAATTTAACAGTCCATGGTTATTTCCCAGAATTATTAGAAAACTTCATATGGCCACACCATATTCAAATATATTTCAAAATCACTACCATTCAAAATACATTATCAAATCCATCCACATTATTCTCAGATTCTATATTTGCAAAACTGCCTACTCACTAATGTTCATTTGCAACCCTAAAATAAATACCTGCTGTCCCTTTCAGTCATACACAGACATGTGCAGACCACCAAGACCCTGAATCGCCTCATCTGCATGTTTCCCGTGAAGGGCATAAAGACCAATACCTGGGGCTGGGCGTGGTGGCGCATGGTAACCCAAGCACTGGAAAGGCCGATGCAGGAGGATCCTTGTGAGTTTGAGACCAGCCAGCCAGCCAGCCAGCTTGTTTTTGGCTCCCTTACTGCAGAAGGCACCCTTCCCACATGTATTTATTCCATATTGTGGGATGTAGACAACTCCACTCTTTACCGTAGACCCCAAGCATTGTGCTGAAGAATCTAATCATAGAATGCTTCCATATATAAAAAGGCTGTGATATGCCTCAAGGAGAAAATATCTATATGAAATAAGCTCTGTTCAGGTATTAGTTTTACTGCTGCTGGCATAGTTCAATGCTAATGAATCAAGAATATGTAATACACACTGCATCCCAAAAGAAGCACACATAAATCAAGATTAGGTATTGATCAGCTGACAGGGTTGTGACAAGTGGTTCATAGGAATCTACCCTTGCAGTTTCCCCAAGAAGTAAAGGTGTAGGATTCGTTAAGACAGTGTTCCTGAGAACATAGAATATAACAAGATTGGCTTGTATGTCCCTACACAATGTTAATACTACACTAGGCAAGTCTCTCCAAAGTGTCTGCAACCAGGGGGTAGTGGAGGGGACCAAAGCGAACATTAGATTTAAAGAGGAATACCTGATGGCTGGATACTCTTACTCCATTTCTGTGAAAAGTGACAGTGCAGTCAGATTTCCAAAAAGTTTTCTAGCTCTCGGAAAGCAAACATTGTCTTTCTTCAAAAACACACAAATTTCTACATTTCCTCTTTATATTCAGGGTATTAGATCAAAAGAGCTGGGGCAGTATCTAGTGACAGTGTTGTTACAAACAATTGGCTTTTGCATTTACTTCTCTATAGTAAAGCTATAACTAGCAATCAACCAGGTGGCTGGTGGCCAGTGCCAAATCGAGAGCAGTGTATGTGAGCCTCTGGCTGTCTGCCCCCAATCACGGAGAAAAACATGCCTTGCTCCATGTCTCTTCCTGGAAACCTCTACGCCAAACTTTTTATAGGGCTGTTACAAAGCCTGAGAAATCCAAAGTATTGCTAAAAGATTGTTAGCACTATCTGCAAATCTCAACATGTATCATAAATGTTTAAAGTGCCACAGGGTAGTCAAATCCATATTTTTGTTAAACCGTAAACAAGATGAAGAATAACATTTCATACTTTGCATTTTCATCAATAGCTGTGCAACTTCTGAGATTTTGTTCGTTAGTAACTGATGCTTATTGCTGAATGTTTTTACAGTAAAGGAAAATTTTAATTTTAGATATTAAGAGAGAAAGATCGAGATCTTACAATTGGACAGAAATTTTTGCCTCCAGAAGATCATACATTTGCTATATTAAAAATACAAGCAATAGATTTTCAAAGATACAACAAAGAGCTTAAGTTATGAATACAAAATTATCATTAAATTTAAAATACCATATTAGTGAAAGGGTAACTCAGAAAATCATGATGTTCCCATTTGGTTATCTGAACCTTATTTAAAAAAAATAGATTACTATACTTCACATAGGTTCAAAATGAACCTTCCTGGGAAACAACAGAAAAAGGCTTGGTTAAATTTTATTTTTGTGTGAAATCTACATCGGACCTGTGCATGGCATGAACACATTAAGGAGACACTAGCACTTGCCGAAACACAAACCCAGTAAATTCAAGTGAAGTGACTGTTTGCAATTTTGTAGGGGAAAATTAAGTCCAGTCAAATACCAGGAGGCTCGTCAGGGTGACAGCCATGGAAAGGGGCCTCCGCGCAGTCTTCCCTCAGTAGCGAGCAGCAGCTTTCTCCTGCTGACAGCGCCCGGATCTTCAGCCACTTCCGCGCAGATTATGACAAACAAAAGTGAACCAAGACTCCCCCATGTCACTGTCATCTAAGAGAACTATGCTGTTGCTACTACCGATTGCCATTTCAACGTACTGTCAACATTTTGGTGGGTTTTTGTATTCTTATATTACAAACCAATAGTATTTAAAAGCATGCATGAGATAAATATAGGTACATATGCAAGTTAAAAATCTCTCATATTCCCCAAAAATGACATACGATATAAATATAAAATTAATAATATGGAAAAGAAAAACTTTAATACACTTAACATCCTTTTTAGCTTCTACTATTCACAAGATACAGGCAGTAATTTTCTCAATATTCACAAAAATTGAGAAAACAGTTCATATCTTATATGTTGATAAATACTCTGCCTTTGAAAAAATTTGAAAGAAATCCGACAGTTCTGTATAATTCAAATAATACACCAACTAGCTGGAAACTAAGTCGCACACTGGAGACATTTAATTCACTATTGCAGACATTTATGATGGCTGTCATCAGGCTAAACCCTTTCAATCTTCAAATAGCAATGGCATATGAATTTCTACATGGGACAAGTGGTGGAAATTTATCCCAGGAAGTAGTAAGATAATTCCAAGTCTTGTCAAAGATGATAACCAAGTACCCACATTTTAAATACTGTTAGGGTAAAAAATATTGGTAAATGCTATTTCTTTGATTTGATTCTGGGACAGCGTTCTCTTTCTTAACAATGAAACAGTCATGTTGTGACCCAAGTGGTGCGTGCGACAACTCGACAACTCTTCTTAGTGTCTGCAGGAAGGTCAGGGGTTGAGAAGCAGCTAATGCATTTTCTTTATCCTTCAATAAGAGCATCATCTAAATATTTTTTAAAGCTCTTTTCTCTCCTTATCAAATTTATAAGCACCATCAGTTTACTGAAATTCACTGAAGGAAATTGATGTGAAGGACATTGGTAAAGTACTTGCAATGATTCTGACTTTGTGAATTATCTTGTTAATTTAGAAGACAGTGGAATTAGACAAATAGGCTATAATCCAAAATCACTAAACAAAGGAAAACAAAAATATGAAGCCATGTGTCTTTCATATAAAATACAAAGCATATGAAGACAGGGACAAATTACACATCATTTTAATTAATAATGTAAAATGTGCAATACTTTTTACATTAACAGCATTTGACCAATAATTTAGCTTTTTAATAACACCTAAAACTAAAGGAACATGCACATAACTGTATAATGCATCAGAAATAAACTTGTATTTTCATAATCAATTTAATTAAGACATGGCCAGAATAGTTGGGACTCCAGGTCTAGCTATAATAAAGTATGTTTTATGCCATCAAGTTACATATAAAGAACAGATTTTGAGAAATAGGCACACTAGTATTGATAAATTTTGCCTCCTTGCAAGCACGATTTAGGGATTTATGACACATTTTAATTTAATACTAAAAATCTCTTTTATGAGTCTCCTCCAATGAAAATATATTCTATACCTAATTTATATTTTGAGTGTACAAGTTGTTTGCTTTATGGAACTTTTTGAACTTTTAAATCTAAGTAAACGTGGTGTAATCCAGATGTCACCTGGAGTCCTGGGCACTGAAGCTGACACTGGCAGCAGGGGGCCGCTATGGAGATGGCAGCTTACAATTTGTCTCGCTCCCAAATGTCCTATACTGGTATCTGCCCATATTTCTAGTGATTATCTTGAGATAAGAGGTTACAGTGTCTCTTGTCACTGAAGTTAACAATAAGGATTAAAAAAAAAAAAATCACTTGGTCATTCCAAGGCTAACTACCTAAAACCGGAAATCCCACCGTAGAACAACAGGATCATTCATCAGACGTTTATGGTCAACTCTGAACTTGCACCTATTTGACCAGCCCTATGTCATTAACTTACAATTACAGAAGAAGTTTTCACACTGTGCATAAAAGTACATTGAAGCACACATGACAAGAAGCTAAAGGAATGATCAAGTAATGTTAATAAGCATGAAGTAATAGGAGAACATTAAACTCTATCACAGACCACATACTTAGCATGATGGGTGATCTCCAGCAATTGCCTAACATACGCATTATTATCTCCTTTCATAAATGCAGATGCTGAGGCTATAAAAGATTCTGCAACTTTCTTAAAATTACATATTGCCAGGATACAAAGTGCAGGTACACTGAAAACTAGTCTTTTCCCCCTTTATACTGCAATCATATTTTAGTCATGTAAGTATCATTTGGTATTAATGGTCTTAATTCTCAAATTTTACAACTGCTTTACTTCTGGAAGTAGTATTTTCCACTGTCTGAGGATTTGAAACTTGGAACATTACTTTACTTAGGAACGAGGTTTCCTCTCTCTTTCTACTTTAGTTATATATACCTGTATATATACCTCAGTATATATACCTGTCATCCTTGCAACAAGGTTAGCTGAATGACCACTAGCCTGAAGATTTGGCAACTTTTAAGCACTCATAGAATGTGACTGGTCCATGTATCATGCTTCTCCAAACATTGTAATAAAAATTAGCTTGTGGTAGTTATCTGCTGTCAAAATGTAGCGATATTTTGCAACCATCAAGAGGGCATGCATAGCTGCAGGTGGGCACTCAAATATATTCTAAACTGGCTAACATAATTTTGTGTACAATCTACAGATAGTAATAAATTTTATTTACATAGCTTATTAAATCATTCTCTTTCCTTTTAATGTCCTATTAGCTACGGATATGGAATTATTGATAAAATTAAGCTTTTAAATGTGTACCTTACTGAATAATCACATACGAATCGCTGCTTTCACTACCACTGAGGTTTGCTACAGATGTAGCCTAAATGCATTTATTCAAACTACCAGAAAAACTGTAATTAATTAAACTACTTGTATCATAACACATACAATATTGACACTTGAAATAAGTGAATTTCGAAATTGGTGAAAATATATTTATTAGGCTGCATTTATACTGATCTTGGCAGGCACTCTTCAAACTTAGAGCGTTAGAAGTGGGAAGGCAAGGTTTGTGCCAAATTTGCTCAAAAACGTTACACACTCTAATACAGTGTACATGACAAGCCTGAAATGTTGAAAGGAAGCCATCTGAATTACCTGAGCACAAAAAAGGCGTCTGGAAAATTACCTAACAACTGAAACACCCTGATTCACATTTTCTGGAATCTTCTAATGCTGAAAGAATGTTCAGCAGACCCTGAGTTTACACCAATTTGCAAGCTTTTGAACAAGTATAGCAATTTCAAAGAAGAGGGAGAAAGAACAGGTGGGACTATCATTAGTGAAATGCAATTTGAACAGAAACAAACAAACTTGAACCTTAATTTTGTTACTTTGATGCCGTGGTTCCAATTATGACATTAATATTTAATGTCAGGTACAATTGCGTTCAGAAATGATAGCACAAAACAAGGGGCAGAGTGCATTCTCTGTTCCGATCCCTGAGGCTACCGAGCAGGGAATGAGCTAAATAAAGCATGCTAACTCCTTCTCACTCCTTCCAGGACATTTCTAAATGGGCAAAATGACAGCTTGTATCAGCCCATGTGCTTCTGCTAATGGTTTTCAGGAATTCACTCGAGGAAGCTGGAGTCGTAACGTTTTCTGTGGAAACCCCGCACCTTCGCGTCCATGCTCATCTTTGCCCCAACCATGCGTCTCTGACCACCAAGATGTGGTTTGACCAGAATCTTTACAGTGGACCCTGCAACAGTCACAAGGAGAACCTCCAGTAGGTCGATCTTAACAGCTACCCCGTTGTCCTCTTTCCCGGTCTGGACTATCTCTTTCCGCCTGTGTTTATCTTTCCTTGCCCAATAAGTTACTCCATGACAAGGCTGACTCTATTGCTGTAGCCATTTAGGCAGCTTCTGGTATCTGAGCACACTCGTGGGTGTCAATATATTTCAGTTTACTATTCCAACTCCTGTATGTCACTGTGGTAGTAGTTGTGACCCTTCCTAACTCTTATGGTTACTGACTCCCTTCTTTCGAAAAATCTCCTCCCCAGTTATATGTGTTCCCAGTGCTTGACCCCAGAAATAGTAATAGGTATTGATTTCAGTCCCAGGATAATGATACAATTTCCTAGCTACATAAGGAAGCACCAAAGCTTTGTTTAAGATAGTTTGTTTCTTTTACTTGCAAATAAATAGCAACAGAACTGAAATTACTAGAGTGACTGAGACTGCTATACATTACATTCAAAATTTACATCATGCAGGACCCAATAAAAACATGAGAATCTACTACAATTTATGCAGACCATCTGAAAAGGCTGTTTCTCTAGCTTCTGTACAGTTATTTGTATTCTTATTACTATTTTTATGCTGTCATTAGATAGCAAGCTCTTCTTGACACTTTGAGATACTAGTGATCCCTGTTGAAACCACATTTTCTGATAACAGAACTCTTCTTAAATACTAGCTTTATTTGCAGTTAAATTCCATAAATGAAACACCACGACATTTGACAACAATCTAGTGACACACCTCTACTGTGTCCGTGCTGCATAAGTTTCGTGAGGACTCATTCTTGGTGTTGCACTTCTATATCTTTGATAAAATCCTTAAAGACCTGTGTCCACCACTATATTGTCATCTAAAGTAGATTCACTACCCTAGACCGCTATGATGTGCCTGTCTCTTTTTATTATCTCCACAGACTTATCTTTTAGAGAATTATTTTTCCAGTGGCTTTTTAGGTTGGCTACTCTCACTTAGTAATAAGTATCTGAGTTCCCTTTTTGTCTCTTCACAGCTTAATTATTTTTAGTGCTGAATAATACACCATTGTCCAGAGGTACCATAGCCTGTTTATCCATTCAGCTTCTGTAGAACATCTTGGCCATCCCCAGTGTTGACGGTTCTGAACAGATCTGCTGGAAACACCCAGGTGCAAGTTTCTGTGCAGACAACAGGTTCCAACCTCCCACGGTAAATACGGAGGCTGAGACGCACGCTGGGTCGCAGACTAGAAGTATGGGCAAGTTGATAAGAAATTTCCAAGCAGCATTTTACAATTGTGATGCCATTTTGCATCCTAATCAGCCATGAATGAACACGCCTTTTGCACCACAACCCAGCCTGCAACTGGTGCTTTCAGTGTTTTAGGTTTTGCCATTTCTAAAACGAGTGCACAGGATTATAGTTTTCACACAGGATTTGCTACTAAGGTTGTTTATCGGGCTGAAATGTTTTCATTTCACAAATGAAAGCTTTATAAGGACAGAAGAGCCACCCAGAAAACGAACAAAGACTACAAAAGCCTTTTGCTTTTGTACAATTTCACCTTCAGCTGATTTCTAGAGCAGGCCTACTATGCAGATAATTGACACGTGACGTATTTTGGACCTAAAATCCAGATCACATGCCCAAACAGTTCTCTGGTCCAATGAATATTTCAACATAATTGAGACTCCCCGTATTACAAACTTCTTTTTTAGGGGGGGAGGGAAAGAGGGGCTCAAACTCAAAATCTTGCAATCTCAGGATCTTGTGCTTGCCAAGCCAGGGCTTGTGCCACTGAGCTAGATGCCCCGCTCTTTACTAGCTTCTTATGTGTAAAGAAAAAGAAAATTACTGAGGAGTTTTGAGTACTGGATGGATCCCCTCAGGCTGTGGCAGTATAACAGATTCAGAAATACAAAGTAGTTCACAAATAAACAGATTACAATACAGATTAATTTGTAATAAATAATCTGATCTATTCAACAGTGAAACAAAATATAAGCCTGGTTTGGTTCTGTCCTGTGTTTTCCCAAAATGTAAAGATAATGAGAGAGAGCTGTACCCTTTCATACATGAGCATATATCTTTGTACCTTATTTCTCAAATACAGCAGCAGTTTTGACAATACAGTGTTAGATGATTTTATATTTGTGATCTGTGAATTGAGAAAATAGGAAAAAGAATCAAGAAGCTGATTTAAAATAACCAGTGAATCATTTTTTATTTGACTTTTTCTCTTTCAATAGAAATACTAGAGAGTAAACTATTGAAAGAATGTTAGATCAACTCTAAATTACAAGCCATTTTGATTCCTATAAAATGATATTTCTTCCAATTCATTTTCATTAAACAAATATTGAAAACTTACAACACATATCTTAATTTAGCACTCAAAATAATTTCAATAAAGAAGTCAAGCAACTGTATCTTCTTCATCAATTAAGGGCTAAAGAGAGTCATTTGTTCTTTCAGAGTATATTGTAGGAATAAATCATTTAATGCTATAAGTGGATTATTTTAATACAGGAAAGAAACAAATCTTTAAAATATATTAAAATCTATATTTTATACTTAATATTGAAATATGATATGTAGTGATGTTCTAGTTATTGTAGCTACTTTAAAATTCATCTAAATAATGCTTAGAAGACAAAATTTTATTTACATTGCATCAAATGCTCAAATAAAAGTAATGCATAAATTGTTCCAATGCAATATTTTGTTAAAGAATTTAAAATATTGAGAAATTCAGTTATGGTTATTAGGGGTCACTTTAAATAGATTGTAAATGTGATTTTGTCTTTAAGGACAATTATACAGAGACTCATTTATATGAAACCTTCCTGTTAATGGGTAGAATTTTATTCTTGAAATCCATACTCTCTCATGTTTTATTAAATATAATGAGATCATTAAATATTAAAACTTTTCAGTACAATATTGTCAGCATATTCAATATTCAATGAATTAAGTATTGCACTTAAGTATACATTATCAGAATCTGTAACACTATACATTTTGTGCCTAGTTTCTTTCTCATATTTTTAAATAGCTAGGCTTTCTCTTTTGCTGCCATTTTATTTTACTTTTTTTTTTCAAACAGGTAAGAATGAAACGGGGTGGAGAAGAAATAATCATAATACTTAACATTTATAGAGTTGTTATATGACATGTGAAGTGCTATGTTAAGAAAATTATTTCAGTTAATTCGCTAACATTGAGTTTGACAGTTCTATTAAATCTAACTTTACAACTTACAACTGGATAAACTAAGACACACAAACAATTTAGCAGGAAAGCAGCTCAACTTATTGTTTTAATTTTGATTATAATTTGGAAATTCACAGCTATAAAATTAATTTTTATTTCATGTTAGTTACACAATTACTGGGCCGGTGAGATAGCTCAGCAGTCTAAAGCGCCTGCTTAAGAAAGCTTAGGCAAAGCCCAGGCACCATGTTTCGATCCCTGGCACCACATGCCACACCAGCCCTGCCTCCATGGCAAGCTGAGCTGGCCACACACAATAAAAAGCTAAACAACTATTTGTTATAAATATGTAAACATAAACACTACTGTTGAAGATTTAAAAAAACATTTTCCTAGAACACAAGAGGAAATTTGAACGCATGCAATCCTTGCTAAACAAATTTTGCTCATCACAAACACACAAAAGAAGACACTAAGCTATTTGCAGAATATGTTAATTTTAATTGCTACTGTTAATAGTTTATCTATTTAAATAATGGCATATTTTAAAATATGAACCTGATAAATCAAGTGTGAAAGAAGTAAAGGCTTAAGGTCAACCACAATAAAATCTTTTCCAAAGGGCAATAAAGGAAGTAAAAATCAAGGTGAAAACTCAATGAAATATTGTAAACAAGTTTCCTTCAAAGTATCGAACACAAATAATTTCCTTAAAACTACTCCCATTTATTACTGTGACAGCTAAATTTTCAAAGCTACAAGTAGCTTCATTTACAGTGTAATACATTCACTATTTTTTCACATGTCTATTTTCACAAATAGACATGAAACAGATTACTGGACTTCAAGCTTGCAAAAACAGCAGGGCGGAAATGTATTAGCCAACAGTGGCACCTGCACCATGAAACTGAACTGTTTTATTTTGTCATTCCTGTATATACTTCAAAGACAAGGATTACATGTAGAAAATATCAGGTGTTTAATATTTCCTAAATTACCTAATCTTTTTTTTTTTTTTTTTTTTTTTTGGCAGAACCGGGGATTGAACTCCGGTCCTCGCACTTGCCAGAGAAGCGCTTATTCCACTGAGCCATCTCCCGGGTTCCTACCTAATCATTTTTACAAAATAATTTAGCGTGCAACAGTTTAGGCAGAGTTCATCTCAGGGAAGTAGATGGAAAGTAAACTAAATGTATTTTAGTTTAGGTCCACCACAGACAGCATGATTTGCAGATGGAATTAAAAATAATATGAGCAAGGACTATTAAGATAGTGCTGGGAAAATAGTCAAAGCAGTGTGAAAAGGTCAATAATAATAACTAGATACCCAAAATTAATTCAATTACAACTCAGTTTGCCTGAGAGCCGTGGACAGATAAAGCAGATAAAGCTAAAGAAAAGGCCAATGGGGAATTGAAAGCAAAGGAGCTGAGGGCATCTGATGTGTGACGCCGTGAATGTGACCAAAGGGAAGATAAAGCTACATTGATTGAGTTAACTTTGTTGAACACCATAGATGTTTACTGAACATTTACTCTATGTTAGGATTGGCCAAGGATCATGGATGGCATAACAAATAAAGAAGCTTCACATCACGGCGTTCTAGAAAGTTCAACGAGAGAAGCATTCTGTGAAACGACGAGGGCGCCTTAGCTAGGGCTTCACCTCAGGCCAGTGTCACCAGATAATCCAAAGAATAGCAAAGCAGAAGTCACAGGTAAAATGCGCACCCAAGCACACTGAGCCTGGGCAGCCAGTGAACATGTCCCTTAGGAGAAGAAAACTCCCTTGTATCTGTGTCTCCAGATACTCCAAATAGCTGGTGTAGGCAGAAGACAGGGGCATCAACCTGGCTCTGCCCAGAGGCTAAGAGGAGTCAGAGTGCTTGGGAGCCCAGGCATGGGGGTGGTCTGGTGTTCTCCTGTCTCACTGGTGTGGACTGGCTATGCTCCTCCATGTCTGTGGCCACAGCTCCAAAGCAGGACCTGCTGGAGAGGTAATTCTTGTCCCTCTCCCCTTAGAGAGGGCTCTGTTCAGTGATCGTAGGAAGGACACACTCCTGCAGAGGGAGACACGGGCTCATTTATCCTGATCAGTTCCACCAATTAGGAAAGCAGATGCACCCGGGAACAGTCGCACATTAGTGGATGGCAGAGCCACTGCATGGTCCACGGAGGCAGGGAGACAGCTGGGCTAGGCATAGACTAATACAAATTGCTGCCCTCTTGGAAAGTTCTATACATGCTATAACTTTTAATAAATATGTATTAATAACCACAGTTAATGTAACTGTGATTGCATAATCTATACAACCAAACAAGATTAGCCAATTTAAATTCATTTCACGCTGGCAGCAGGCCTAGCATCCCTGAACAGATCGTGTAGCGGCAGGAGAGGAGGAAAACTTCACCTGTGGAAGGTCTCTGATTTGGTGGGCGAGACATTCCTATTAATAGATAGAAGGCTATATGCTTAATGACCTAGAGATCAGGAATTCAATGTGTCACAGAAAATTTCTTAAACAAATATTGAAGCTGAACTTTAGTTCTTCTTCATAGTTAGTAAATGAAATCCTTTTTACTCAGCAATTTGCCTTGCATTATACAAAAAAATCCAGAGACTAACGTTTAAAATGCCATCTGAGGGCCAGCAAGGTAGCTCAGAGGACTAAGCACCTGCTTTGGCAAGCGCAGGGAGCAGGGTTCAATCCCTAGTCCTGCATGCTGTGACTGTCCCACCCTCAGGGAGGGCTGAGCCAGAGACCCATTCTGCGGTGGTGGCGCTCCCCTATAATCCCAGGGGTGGGGAGGCTGAAGACAGGAGGATTGCTACAAGTCCAAGATGCATAGTGAAACCCTGTATCAAGTGAATGGAAAAAAAAAATAAAATAAAATGGCATCTGACTGCAAGAATTCCTTGCGAAGTCTCCCCCAAGTCCTTAGCAAAACTGAAGAGAGACATTTCTTAAAGAGGGTAATCATGGAAGTCAACATGCACACACACTTACTGCCATGATACAGAGATTACTCTATTTATTCCCTACAAAACCAATGCAACTGAACTCCAAATGCAGCTAGTGACTCAACTACTCCTTTTTTATTTTTAATATGGGAAGGAAGGTTTTCATACTTCTTCCAATGTTTGCTCTCTATTTTAGAAATGCAAAGCCCATTGCAAACAGAAAAGAAAATGAAGCTTTTTCCTGAGGTATAACAACTGACACAGCGTTACTACTTTTCTTTGTAAACTCGTTTGAGGACTGCACTTCAGGTAAGCAGAGGGAGGCAGAGCAGGGCAGGCAACTCGCATTTGAGAGAATCATCCCTGAAGATTAAGTCCTGTGTACCTAATCCCTATAGATTAAGTTTTGGGTACCTACACAAAACTATCTCTTAGTGCCAACAGAGAAACTGAAAAATCCTATCACTCAGCAGTTAGGGTCACAAATGTCAGATAAAAATGGATAAATTGGAAGCAGGAAAAAAGTTAATATCAAAGTCCACTTCAAATGCAGTAACTATTACTGCACATTATTTATTATCCTTCAATTCCATCTAGTATTTCCTCAATCTCCAGGCTAAAAATAGCTTGACTTGCTTTAACTCTGTGTTGCCTGTCTCCTCTGAAATTAGGCCAAGGATCTTTGTCTGATGAGGTCCAGTCAGAAACTTTCAGAAATGCTTGTTCAGCAGCAGCTGGCTATGTCAAAGGAGAGCTGTAACGCACTAATGGGGTCAGCTAAGCCAGGGACCACTTAAAAAATATGAAATCATAGTCTGAATTTAAAATGGTCAATATGAACAAGATCTTTTCTTTGGTTAGATGAGAATCTTTTAATTGCATTGAAGGTACTTCACTTACTGGTGCATTAACTGAAGTACATCCAATTTAGACCCACTAGCAATTATCAGGTCAGCAATACTACTAAAATAACTGCTTCTATTAAAGAAGAAAAAATATAAAATAGTTCGGTTTGGGTGACATTATCCCTCATTTCCTATAATTCTGTACGGAAGCATATATGAAAAAATCTTAAGTGGAGTATGGGCAATCATTTATAGCAAAGAAGCAAGTATGGATAAAAGTTCATTTTTTCTTCACCCATGTTAATTATTATTAATGAGCCACGATTAAAAATTAATCTCTAGAGTGATTCGAATCTTTGCAAACAGAAAGAAGACCAAGAGGTAGAGGGAGAGGGGAAGGAGGTGAGAGGGGAGGGGAGGAGAATTAAGATGCTTCAAGTCCATGTCCCAGCTTCCCATGAGGAACGGGATCATTTTATACTGCCACCATGTACAAACAAAAAGAGAGGAGGAAAAGAAAAAAGACACCATACAAAAACTCTTACAATTCTTTATACCACTTCTATCACCTAGGTTTAATAAAAGTTATGTTTTAAAAATTCTTATGACATGGCTCAGTAGTAATATAAAGATGCTTAGTTACATTTTTTAAATATAACTTACAATATTGCTTAGTTTCAAACAAATTTACTTTTATTCATATTCCATAAGTCTGGGTGAGAATTAGAAGATCTCTTGACCAGAGTATTCATACCATTCTTCATATGTTAATTTTGACTATAAAACTATAGTTATGATACAGTTCACATGGTTATAAAAAATACTTCGGGCAATATATATTAATATGTTAAAACAACATGCATATACTGTGGAAAAATTCACAGTTTGGGCTTTATGTACAAGAGCCACGCAATTAAATTAACTGATCATATTTAGAACAACAATTCTTGAAAGCATGAATGGTCTTAGAAATAAACTAAAAATTGCTGCCTTTTTTGTTTGTTTTCGACTTTTTGACGTTCACAGAGAACAGATTTCAGTCTCATTTCCTGTTAACTTGCCCCATGAGAAGCACCTTTTCATAAAGGCCTGGCTTTCAAATATGGCTTACTTTCAGGATTACTTCAGGTTACGCCTGAAATCACCAGCACACTCTCCTGGTTGTTACTGCCGGCATGTGTAAAAGTATCCAGGCACACGAAGATGTATGACTTTGAAAACGCTGCAGTGTCAATGGGACTGGGCCTCTCGGAGAGCAGGTGTAGCGGTTAGCAGTTAAGTGGCTGGCATTTGGGTCGGAATGAGGATGTCTTTTATGTCAAGCTAAATAGTTTGTGCTTTAATTAGTGTTGAAAAAGTGATCCTGTAGAGAGCTTTTCATAGAAAAGAAAAGTAACCCCTCTTGAAAAATAAAAAGCTGGAGATAGTGTGGAGGGTTCAGGCAGTGGGAACAGATTGGTGAAAGAGAGAGCGTAAGGACTGGGCATGAAAGGCAGTAAGGATCTGAACAAGGTTGTGACAATGAAGGGAAAAGAAAAGGCCACCTAGAGGGCGCTGATTAAGTTAATGTGGAAGGTAACAGAGATGGAGGAGTGAGGACAGGGAGTGTTCTCCTAGCTTAGATATTTGGGAGGCAGTGAGGACAGTAACAGAGCTGGGGAGCTCCGGAGGGGCAGAGGACAAACGGGGCAACAACAGGAAAAGGTAATGATTCAGTGAGGGGGCAGGCTGCTTTGGAGACATATCTTTCTTTGTTCCTTTTTCTTTTTTCTTTATGGTAAAGATATCCAGGAGGCACTGTAAAATAACAATGGAGGTCTTGACATCTGTAATTGTTAGATTAATCAGCACCAGTCTGCCAGTACTTTTTTATGCCACATTAAATAAGGCAATCAATATATTTTAAAGGTCATTTTAGTGTCTTCTTTTTAACCTATATTCTTGACATCAAATAGTAAAACTATGTCAACCAAGTGACTTTCAAGACAAGCATGTGCACAACTTGGTGAAGGATAGAAAAGCTCAAAAACATTTCCAGAACTGAGTTATCTAGTACAACAGGTACCAGATGACATGTGCGGAGCTACTGACAAGGGATTATTATTAGAATTTTACACAAAATGAAATGTATTATCAGAAGATTTTCATCAAAAGTGGTAATGTTCCAGTTGCTTGTAAAGCTTGTGTTTCACAACTCATTTTCCCAAGATGTAGCATATATTCCGTCGTTCTAATGACAAAGTTCATTAGTATAGCTTTTATCTTCCCTTTAGAATTAGAAAAAATAGAGGACTTAGGCAGAATCAGCAGCCAGGGTTCGATCCCAGGCGTGCCATGCCGGCCCCACCCGGGGAATGGAGGTGGTGGTGCTTGCCTGTAATCCCAGCTCTTGGGAGGCTGAAAACAGGAGACTCACTATGAGTCCGATCTAGTAATGAGACCCTGTAGGCCCTGTAGACGCTTCACTAAAATACACACACACACACACACATTAAAAAAAAAAAAAAAATAGAGGAAAACTTTTTTTTTCTTTTAATATGATTGGAGGGGTTTAGTTTTCACGTGATAATGCTGGTAGCCTGCCAGGTGTTACAGACCTCGCCAAGGAGGTGGCAGTAAATTCTCCTTCACTGGAGGAACTCACTGGTTCCATTTCCTGGAAGTCTGTGAACTTCTGCTAAGTGTGGTATAGTATCTTAATTACCTTTTATGATATCCATCAAAATAATCACAAGTGGACCACATTTTTATGATTACTTTAATATCACATGTTGATTAACCACAATGAAGAAAATGTTCGTAAAGACAGGAAATCAAAAAGGATTACAGTGTTTGGCACTTGTATTCATAAGAATAATTTCTGAAGTTATTAAAGTGTATCCCATACACGTAAAGGGTACTCTCTGTAAACGTTTTGGAAAGAATATATATACCTAGCTCATCTTCCTATAGCTATTATATTCATATTATTTAAAACCTCGTGTGTGGAATAAAAATTTAAAAATCGAAATGCAACACAGAAGCTAATGTCTGACAGAAAACTCTTGTGGCTGCCATGCCTGAGTTGACAAGTTAAAAGGCAAAATAATATGGATTAAATGCTTTTACATCCTAGTAGGTGTCTACGTATCAGTAATACTCACTGAAGGCTACTGTGTACAGAGCGCTTCTTTCGTTTCCTAACTCCCTGCCTGGCTCCAGGCACAAAGAAAGGGGAGGTAGACAATGATAGCTGACACCTCGAAGAACTGTGCAAAGAAAGCGCTTTTCTGCAAGGTGCAGGCATTATTTCATCAGCATTCTCCTAAAGATACCCATCTGATTTCTCGTAAGACTTGTTGTATTAGAAATTGACTACAGCGAACTTCCAGATTTAACCATAAAACTCCAAACAACTGCATAAGAGAAATAAGAAGTAATGTATCTTTTATATTCCATTAAAAAGAAAAAAGGTATAGACTGGACCAGAACAGGAGAAGAAATCAACTGTTTTTATGGAGACTTATTTTTATTAGAATGCTTACAATTAGAAGATGTGATTACTTAAGTATTTGATGTAAAAAATAGACAAAAGGGAAACCACAATAGCCATTTTTTAGTGGTTTTCAATGTATACTAAAAGAGATAAACAGCAAGATAAAATGTGAGGGCTTTAAATAATCAAATGATGTATGAAAATATGATCATCTTATCTCAAAAGCAGTAGAATCAATGCCTCTTTACTTCACTTACACCACTGAAAAACATCCTATACTGTGTAATTCTTAATCTACATTTCACTAATGGTATTACCATTTCATATAAAGTAAATACTCCTTTTGCTAAATAATCTATCTTATATTTTTGAAGAGGAAGATAACTTTTTAAATTTTTTCTCAAGAAGCTACTTTTATCACACCAGAATACCATTTCAAAATTCTAGCTCAAACTCTAGTAAATTACTTGAAGGAATAAAGACTATACTTTATATTGTGTATATAGCAGTGACAGATACAACAAAAATAACGTCTTAATCCTTTCATCTAGCTAAGCATATCTATTTCCCTTTCTTTAATACTCATTTAATTAAAAATAGTCTGTGTATATTGTATATGCTGAATAGCAAAACTCTAAAAATGCAACTAGTGGATGTGCTTGGTACTGAACTTTAGGTTTATATCCAAATTAGTTTATGTTGATACAAACTATCAGCATAAATAATGATTTAGAAGTCTTGTTTGTATAACAATATATATGGGCTAAAATTAATTCTGTGTTATTACAAATGGGAGATGTTTTTACACTGCAAGCAAAACCATATAGAGTAAAAATAATCTGGTCAATATCGGATTCTACCAACTTGAAAATCATAAATCCTAAACAAAGCTATTTTCTCTCTGAGAAAATCTCTTTCTACTGCAACGTCAGAAAAATGCAGCCACACTCTTCCTATTCAACTGAAAGTCCCAAGAGGAGAGAGATCCAATGTTGGTATCCCAAAGCTGCATAGAGCATGTCTTCTAAAAAATAGTAGCCTGCCCACTGGAAGCCTTTATTGGATTATAGAATGAATGGCCTCCGTGTGAGCCACATGGGAAGCAGGAGAAGACACACAGCACAGGCAAGGTTCCATTTGCTGCCTAAAATGACACCTTCCACAAAACAATTTTAACCAGAACAGCAGGAGACTGGTCAGCCCAAAGAGCTCGGCCTGAGGTCCACCTTGAGCGGGGCGCTGCTCACATACACTGTGGCCACCTGATTTCGCTTCACTCCTGAATCCCATCTGCATAACAGTGATTCTCTCCAAAACCATATTTAATACTTTCAATAAAGAAAGAAGCTCTCTAGGGCGCATTCTGATTTACCTTCAAAGCTAAACAGAACTAAAAAGAGAAAGAAGTGGGGGTGGACACAACAAAAGGGAGAAGAAAGGAAAAAAAAAAAACTGATTAAGTAAAAGCGGCCTCAACTCAAATACAGATATAGGTAGAAGGTTCAAAATGCAAGCAATTTACATTTACAGTATATCGCTGCTGTAATGTTTGAAGGCCACTTCTCTACCCACAATTCCGTGCATATTCACCAGAAATCATTTTTGACATTAAGACTCTCTCCCTCACCATCTTCTATGTCCCTTCTTTTCCTAGCACTGTGGCCCGAAGTTTTCTGTGATTACTCTCAGGGATTTCCACACACTTCTCATTACATGACCTCTTCTTCTTCTGATGCTCTTAATCTTAAGAGTCCAGAATGCCACTGAGCCACGTGCATGCACAATTCCGAAGCTCTAAAGCAAATCTGTGTTTAACAATCATTTTGGGGTGTTTTATCACATTATCTCTAAAATTTTACTGAGTGCCCATGATTTTCTAGATGTGATACCAAGCATTTTACTACATTCATCAAATAACCCCCACAATTATTCTGTGAAAGGAACGTTGTTTAAAATTACACAGCAAAGGGAGATTCGAAGGCAGCCCTGCTGGACTTCAAAACCACACCACGTGACAGCCTTCTGTGACCCCAGATCTGTGGCTGGTTCTCTCAACCCAGAAAACAGTGTAACACAAAATGGTAGCTTTGTATCATTAACACAATTATTTTATGGGAAATTTAAAAAATAGTCAAATGTGAGGAACAAAGATCATCATGCCATGCTACTTTCCAAAACGTGACTACATGGATTCTTTGAGAACACGCATGGGGTAAAGACAGTTATGTTTATATGCTGCTGTTCATAATAAATTAGTTTGAAAACCATTAATAGGGTAAGTGAGGTGATCATCACCCTGAATCACATTTTCTAATTCTGTTCTTTCCACGGTAATTGTAGAAGTCCACAGGCTTAGCAATGCACAGAAGGGGGAAAAATGTTCCCTGCAGCTGCAGCTGACTTGCTGGCAGACTAAGAAAGCAACTGTGCTGGCAGCTCAGCCAGGCATCTGGGGCTGCCGGGGAATTAGGCTGAGCGCTGACCTTCTCCATCTCTATAAACACTCTGCATTTGCCTTGCTCCATAATGAAGGGAATTTAACTCTTTGCATGATTATGATTAGGGTTATTATGAAATTCTCTCTACATTAATCAATAAAACCTTAATTTTATGACACACTTAGAAAGGAAATAATAAGCATTTGGGTTTCTTCAGAACAAAGTCCATTAAATAAAAGTGAAATTCTGGATTAGTTTCAAATTATGAGAACTGGTTCCACGGCAAACTACCTCATGATTTGAAGCCCTTCAGATCTCCAGCGTTATCTTGAAGAGTGGGCACTTTTAAATCATCCAATAAGTTGGAAAAAATCATCTATTCTTTACGCATTAAAAAAGCATTTCATCACATTCCATTTTAAAGTCTAGAAGTCCTATCTGGAAATTATTTCTCAACAAAAATCTAAGTACCCTTGTAGTAGTTTAGGAGCACTGCCTTTACTTGAAGCTGTTACTTAAATTTTAAAACAATGTTTATGATATTTTTATTAAAAGATTTCCATTTATTGATGTCTCTTCTGGAATCAATGTTTCTCACCTCTTGCTTAAGGATATTTCTGAATATATCTTCAAATACACCATTGCTAACTATTTGCAGCTCACATGATGGCGAAAAGCATCAAAAGTCAGAAACACAATGAAATATCTGCACATGCACAGATATTTTTTTTAACATTTATTTATTGTGTGTGTGTGTGTGTGTGTGTGTGTGTGTGTGTGGCCAGCTCAGCCCACCAGGGGGCACGGCTGGCTGGCATGTGGTGCTGGAGGATCGAACCGCGGTCCCTGTGCTTTGCCAAGCTTGTTCCAAGTAGGTGCTTTAGACCACTGAGCCATCTCTCCAGCCCCTGCACAGATATTTTTTAAACAAAGGAAATACTATACCAATAAGATGTACTGATTTATGCGCTTGACTTATTTATTTATACACATATGTAACAGTATGTATGCCCCAAAAATTAACATACATGCAAATAGCATATTTTAAGTAGAATCAAATTTTTAGTACATGAAAGTGTGCATCAGAAGAATTTTATAAACTCTACCAGCAATATATTTCATCCGTTTATACCACTGTCTGATTAAAACTTTTCATTTAATAGCAAAGAAATAATCATATTCTAACCTTTGCAAAGCATATTCATCTATTTTATTTGGCTGCCAAATTATAGTCTGTCTTCAAGTTGAAAAGTCTTTGGAGATGATCCAAGCCTAACACCCCGTGAGTAACTGACCCCTGGAGAGCATCCCCAGTGACAGAGAGAAGCAGCCGCACAGCCATCCTCAGAACTTTAATTCCTGGTGCCCTGTCCATGGTACTTTCCATTTACCCTGTGCTGTCTCTGAAATAAGATTTAAATAGGGTTGAAATGAGATCATGCTTAAATCTACAGTGCAGTACAGCTTATTTTAAACTTACATCCAATTTTGCTAAAACATGTTTCATGTGTAGAATTTCCAATATGGTCTATTAGGATCTTTGGCTTCATTTTTTTCTCATAATTTAGTCACAATTTCGTGGCTACAGAAAATTTCTGGTGTTACGCACATACGAGCACACTATTAGCCATGATAAGCAACTAACTGCAAATACAGAGCACCTTGAAAAGTTCTGACATTTCAGAAAACACACTACCTTCTATTTTCATTTTTTAATGAATAAAAGCAATTTAAGTACAATGGCAAATAGCATCAAATAACATAATATAGTCAAATATAGTATACAATATGTCTAAAACAAGAAGGAAAGGACCTCTATTCAGTCATAACTAAGATTACGTAGCTGTACTTCAAATAAAGGTATCAATTTGATTTCTGTTCACTATAGGAAGTTGCTCAGGATGAAATGGTTAAAAAATAAATATAAAAATATCACTTACATAACAAAAACTTAAGGAACAACTACATGCCAGGCAATGTAAGGTGAAAATTAGAGAAAAAAAAGTAAATTGTCTTTGTACCTGCAGTTTAGCGGCCAATAGGGAAAAGGCTGTAAAGGTACACAAATTAATAATATAAATACCTTCTGTTAGCAAATTTATGTCCTAGACATTGGTTTGTTTCAGAATTGTTCACATTTAGATTTATTTTTTGATGTGTAGATGACTATGTATACTCTATGAATCTGTAAACATTTGTTATATATCTAATATATTTTATGTGAATAGCAAAGGCAAATTTTTTCAAATGAGTTGACACTTGTTTTGAAAGTTTCTATTTATTTATAAACTTCTCAATAAAGAAATTGGCTCCCTAAAACGTCAATTCTTCCCAAATTTAAAGATCTGAGTTTATTTTTTCTGTTGTTGTTGCTTTTTTAGGGAAGGGTCTACAGGGTATTGAGGGTCTCACTACTAGATTGGATTCCTAGTGAACCACCTGTTTACAGCCTCCTAAGAGCTGAGATTTCAAGGGTGCACCACCAAGCCCAACCTCAATTGCCATCTCAGTGTGCCCGGGGGCGGGGCTGCAACAGCAGGCCCAGGGATAGAATCCTGGCCCCTGGGCCTGCTCACAGGTGCTTTCCTCCGCTGAGATATTCCGCCATCCCTAAGGTTTGAGTTTCAAGTGGGCCATGCTACTGCTGATTGACACAGCAGGGACCAAGTGCAGAGACTGCTGGAGTAAGTCATGTATTGTTTTGAAGTCACTATCACACAAAAATAAATCAATGATAAAACCATTGCTGTTGTTAGGAACTATTTCTGTTTTGGTGTTTTTTCTAGTTTCACTACTTAGCCTATGCATCCAATAAGAAAATGCTTCTGGAAACTGGACAATTGGGAAGTAGGAAAGTCACAGTAAGAGGAGCTTATTCAAGGACTGTCCTGCAAAACAAAAGCAGGCCCTAATTATGGCGTCCTAGCACTTACGCTAATGCTCTGTAGGTACCAACCTAGACAAATTTGAAAGTGGGACAATCAAAGGTAACCAGATATGTTATATTTAGAATGTTCACATTTTGATATAAATTGCATAGGAGAATATATTAAATCTGTAGTAATGTATTTTCCTCCAAATATTTTTCCTTAACTTACATGGCTAATATCCTGTAGACTTACCTATTAATGTTACTGCCAGTGTTCCTCCACTACAGTTGATTGGGTGCTTCTGGACATACTGCACCTAAAATGTTCCTAATTATTCAACACCACACACATCTCCCTCAGCATGGGCCAGCGTTCGGTGCGCGCCTCAGACCTTGATGTGCTGGCATAAACTTTTATGCTACATCATCTTATTTAAGTTTACTTTTCATCAGTCTAATCAAAATATAGGCAAAAGGGCTACAATATCTACAACATTTCTATTATACTATGCACTTGCTTTATTCTCCCAGCTATCCACAGCTCCTTTTCTGGATTTTCACCCATTCTGCTATCTCAAAAGAAATTTGCTACTCATTATTAATTTTCTTGTAGTTGACAGGTTTCTGTCAACCTTTTAAAGTAAAAATATTTTAGGTCCATGAGTTAAAAATCTTTCACCACTAATTAAACAAGTAACAATGAAGAGAAACCTCTACAGAAATTTCCAAAGAGGGGCCGGGGAAATGGCTCAGTGGAATAAGCGCTTCCCTGGCAAGTTCAAGGGTCTGAGTTCAATCCCCGGTTCCACAAAAAAAAAAAAAAAAAAAAAAAAAAAAAAACTTCCAAAGAATCATTTGTAATGATGAGATGGTATCTGGAATAATCTATTTTCTGCCACTGATTACTAATCGTCAGTATTGTGCTGCATTACTAGATTATTCTTCCCTAAAATAATTATGGGTTAAAACTATTTCAGTTCCAATGAAAGGTCTCCAAGAATAAATAATGACTACAATAGTTCTATTATGAAAAACAGAACCATTTTGGTTTGAAATCTAGAGCCTCAACCCAGGGAGAAACACTTCCAGAGCTGTGCCTAGCTAGCGTCTCCCTATCTCATTAAATTCTTAAGGCAACAACTAATCACCAGACTTACTGTCATAACCATATACATAAAAGTGAGACAATAGTTTTTATAACCAAAAAACCCCTCATACATGAAACATAATATCAAGTTGTATTAAAACGGTTTTATCCATACGACATTCGGATTCTTCACATTTTATGATAGTTAATAAGTCCTTTCCAGGACGGTATTCATTCAATAGAAAATGAAAGCTGTCCTTGTAAATGAACAATTTTATTTCTCTTTTGCAGTTCCTCCATTCTAAATATTCAGAGTATACAAAACTTCTATTTTACCTAAAAAGGCCAAGCACAAGCACAGAAATCAAGTACTACTTTTACTTATATTAGTCTACAACATGTACATCTTGTGATAATCAGTCCACATAAACGGCATTCCGTAGAACCACTTTCAAAGTTCTGCAGTGATTTTGTCTTCTATGGGTGAAAGAGTCACAAGGCAGTGGAAAATATCAAGAGCTTTCTATGTAACATTAGTAAGGTAAAACTTAAGGGAATGAAAGGTCTACATGGCAAAAACAATTAATTATATCTAAAATTAAGGATATAATTTTCCCCATTCAAAATAGCAGGCATCCAGAACTGCAAGCTTTCAAGGATGCACCCTGGAAGAACCCCTGAAGCACTCCACTGCTATTTTATACCCAGAGTTTCATGACAATAAGTTATGTAACATGCTCGTCAAAACAGCATTACAAAACCATTAAGAAATCTAACCTATAATTGCTTACATACAATAAAAGATGAACCTAGTGAAAAACAAAAACTGCAATCATTGGTAAGTTTTCTCCTCAATCCTGAAATACAGAGGTACCTAAAAAAGGCATAATTATTTCCAAGAAAATATACTGCAGAAGTACCAGGGTAACAAACTTCCGTGGAGAGCGGAATGACATTTTTATTTATTTATTTATTTATTTTATGCATTTAGTACAGGGTCTACAGGGTCTTACTACCCAGATTAGACTAGTAGTGATCCTCCTGTTTTCAGCCTCCCAAGCGCTGGGATTATAGGCACATGCCACCACACCTTGTCCATTTTTATGTTTATTTATTTAGGTTTAAATAAGTATTGTATTCTGGACTATCAGGTACCACCAAGGTCACTGGACAGCACAATGACCTGAAATATGACAACATTAACAGATGTGTTTTTCTCAAAAAGGAAGTAAATTGGTCAAATAAAATTTCTTTCCATCAAACAGGCTTACTTTCTTTTGTTTGAACCTTTAATGAAATTTGTTATATTCAAATGCCATAAATGCCTTCTTGGGAAGATCCATTTGTAGCACTGTCTATTAAAAGGAAGGACCCTAAAATTGTACAAATGTCAAAGCTTTAAATTCTGAATCAAATAATTATAAAAGTTTTGCCAAATAAAAGGAAAATTACAAAGTTTCCAATGAACATAGTAATAAATATCTAAAGATTACAGAATGTGACACAACTTCAATGATAAAAAAGAAAAGAGTAGTAAACTGTGACATATCTTGTTCGTATGTACTGATTTTTGCCTGCTGTGTAATGCTGCTAAAGTTGAAGACACAGAATCACTGTAGACTTAGTTAAAAAAAAAATAATAATAATGCCACTCAGAGACCAAAGCTGCACCTTTCCCATAAATTCACGTAGGAAAGAGTCTAAGGAATCTAGAACAGGACCACGGCAGCCACAGAGATGCAAAGATGACAGAACAGCACCACCTAGTTCCTGCCATAGAAGTTTCCAGATATGTACGCATCTGACTGACTTGGGAAAACTGAATGTATTTTCTAAATAAATCATGTAACAGAAAAGTACACTGCGGGAAATTATCACCTGCAACACAGCATTTACTTAAATGGCTTTAATTTTATAGTTCCTTATAAAATGAAATGGTTAAGCTTAATTTTTTTTAACCTGTATTTTACTATTGTGTCTAATCCAAATACACCTTTAAATATATGCAAGACCACTTCAACTGTGGTTTCCAAATGACATAAAAATGTTGAACAGAGTTACTACATCTAGGGCAAGATCTGTATTATCAACCCTGGATATATTAGCAGACAATAAAAAATAATGTTCTAAAGTACAATATGCCCTATTATAAGGACAGCACCTTTCCATTTTGAGGCCATAATTAAACACTACTAAAAGCGATACGAGGATGTCAAGAATATTCTCTTCAATATTACAGGTCATTGTATATAAAATTTCTTTTCTTTTTAAGATGGTTAACTGGATCCCTGTCTGTTCTGTTCGTTTTTTGAGCTGGGTGGTAGTGCAGACACACTCCTAGCAGACCAAACAGAACGAAAGCTTCCAGGAACCCCGCACGGGCACAGTCAAGAAGTCCCGTTCTTGTAGTGCAAGTTTTAATCAGGCACAATGTATTACAATATAAACAAAGGATGGAGTTTTAATATATATGACACAGCACAGGGAGCACTGCTTTTAGATAGGACACTTTAAAAATGTTTTCCCTGAGGCATCAACAGCTCTTTCAATGACTGTCGCTGGCAACATCGGAATTGCTCAAGCAGAACTCCAGCTCTAAAAAACTAAATATTGTTGCTTGTTACGTGCGTCCTGCGCCAGACCTCTTCTCCCCTACGTTCCCTCAGCTGACCTGGTCATATGCTGTTCTGGCCCACTGAGCCTTTATGAAATTAAATGAATCATCCTCTCGAACAAATCGGTTAGGATGGAACCTGCTTGAATATCCCTTGTTCGCTTGTCAGCTTCTTGCAAGTTGTGTTAATCAAAAAAGAGATAAAGAAACCGGCATCATACTGAGAAAGTGTTCATGATAAACAACTGGAGGAAATGAAAACTCTTTAATCCAACCTCAAATAAGACACATTAAAAGCTCAATGAATTTTATAACTTTGCTATTAAATCAGTGATTTCACAGCCTCAATGATATGCCTGCATTCCATTACTACTGAAAAGGTATTGCAAGAAAAACAAAATTTTTATTCTTAATGCAAAGCCAAAAAATTAAAGCATTATGTATTTTGACTTCGCTATGTGGCTTCCACTGACACCTTGAAAACCCAGCTCTCACAACACTGCCTTCAAATAGGTATGGTGTGCTCACTCTGGCTGTGCATGTATGAGCAGGTATCTATTATAAAATGAAAATGAAGACATTTTAATTGAATTAAAGGCCATAAAAATAAAAACTGTAGAAATTTTATTAAACACATAAAATCCATGGGAAAAAGAAGTCAAACTGAAAACTGAAAAATTCAGCCTGGTGGTCCATTTCTAATAATAAAAATGGCTAACAGGTCAACAATTTCCTAATCTTTGGCATTGACCTATAAATGTAATTTTGTGAGAAAAATGGTTAGAAGATTAATTTATAAAATTCATGAACAAAATGAAAAGATCTGAGATTCATACAAATACGTACAACAGAATAAAGAACTGAAAATATTAGGCATTGAATTCTACACAGATAAATACGAATAATTAATTTTTTCATTTTGAGATCACAGTTAACATTACCCTGTTATAAAACATTTTGTGTGGAAAGGGAAAAACACTAGTTTGCAGTCATCTATACGATTCCTCACAGCACCGAAAAAGGATGTGAATTTGACATTTTAATCTTCTCATGAAGAAACAAAAATGCAAGACAATCAACTTGCAAAAGGTTTTAAGAGTAAGCCTACATGTGTATCAACAATAGAATGCTTTAAAATGTGATATTTACAAAAAACAGAGTATGATTATGCCATGAAGGATGATACAGTTGAGTCATTTGTAGGAAAACAGATATTCCTTGAGACCATAATGTTAAGTGACCATAAATCAGGCACACAGGTTAAGACATCACATGATTATTTATCTAAAAAACAAATTATAAGTAAAGGCCTAAGTCAAATATAATAGGAAGAAAGGGAGAGAGCTTTCTCAAAGGGGAAGGGAATCAAGAGATGAGGGAGGGGGAAGGAAAGGGAGAGAAAGGGAATCATGAGGATTTATGTGTGGGTAACAACTGCACATGAGGAATACAAACATTCCGCACTGGAGGCATGTACTAAAAACAAAACAAAACAAAACAAAACAAAACAAAACAAAACAACAGTGGAATGAATTGGATGAGGACTCAGTTTCCTTGATTATCATCACGGTGTCTTGCCATTGCAGGACGCTTCCAAAATGCGAAGTCTTAATGCTGTGGTGGGCCTTGACAGAACGAAGACCTCTCACTACAAAGTTGAAGACATCCACCAGTCCCCCACATCATCAAACTTCCACAAGAACTGCAGTCAGCCCTGTCTGCTGCTGTGGGACCTCCATGGTGACATGCGGGTCTATGACTCCATGAAGATACCCCTCTTCTAGCTGCCTGATGCCGTGTTGGGGACTAGCTCTAAGCTCTGATGAAGTTTACCCTCCCAACTCTGCCCACCCTCATCAAAAATCTTCGCTTTATTACACATGGACATTTACTCTGTCGTATCCTTAGAGAAAATATATGCTGCTTTCTTGGCAGACTGTCCATACATAGTCAATAAAACAAAATAAAATTTAAAGTAAATCTGATTTATCAGTGGACTAAGTGCCTACCTTGGCAACCGCAGGGACCAAGGTTCGATCCCCAGTCCCTCATGCCATGCACCCCCCTCCACCCCCTGACCACTGAGCCAGAGACTTGAGTTGGGCGTGGTGGCACATGCCTGTAATCCCAGCGCTGGAGAGGCTGAAAACAGGAGGATCACTATGAGTCCGAGCTGCACAGTGAGACCCTGTACCAAATATATAAATGAAAATAAATCAGTAAATAAATAAAGTAAATCTAACTTAATGACCTCTACCACAACTCTAACAAAGGATGAACTTCTATTACTTACTGACCTCAGTTTAGATAGTCCTAGTCCCTGGGAGTGAAATGAGATGCAGACGCGAGGATTCACAACGGTAGTCCTACCTACAGCATTTCTATGTCAAAAAAGCAGGCTAGTAGACATGAAATTTTACTTAAAGTTTACTTGACCTTTAAAATTACCTTATAAAATCTTACTGAACGTTATTTTTATGCTAGTGGGTATGGAATCTTTTCATAAAGACAATTTTCTTAGTACAGTATTGTTTTGATGAGTGACACAAATTGTTTTTGGTTTTGGTTTTGGTTTTCTTAATCTGTCAACTCCTCCCACAAATAGCAGTCAAGAATACTTTGGTATTTAGTCACACAGGATGATCTTTTTAAAATTTTGAAATTCTGAGGTTGCTATAACTAAACAGTAATACAAAGGTGAAACTCTTCCTCAGATCTCCAATATTTCACATACTATGAGGTTACACATAACAAAATTAAAATAAGTTTTACCTAATCATAGATTTAGAAGAATAGCCTCAATGAATAAAAGTCAATAATACAGTAAAATCTTCTGCTCAGAACAGTGAACACATCAAGAACAACAAAATAATGCTTCTCAAAATACCCTCTATCCATTTTCTACAGAGTCCTATGAGTGGAGTTTATTCTTCTGTGGCTTAATACACAAAGCCTTTAAATACTAATAGAAGTTATAGAAAAAAATATAATGCTACACAATGGTAATAACTCTTAAAAACTAAGCTAGTTGATTTTTTTTTATTTCAAAGAGACTACAAAATAGTATTAAAACAGAAAAACTACAGCTAGCTTAACCTACGTTATACATGTTCTGAAGGTAGGTTTCTCCGTGAGGATCATAAGGAGACTTCTGAACCGGACTTGAGCTGAATTTTAAACTAGTTAATATTTTTTCAAAAACCAAGTTGTGAAACAGTCAAAATCTGACATACATCAGGATAATTTATTTTTAAAATCAGAAGAAATATATGATTTTTCAGGTAAGCTATGTTTCACTGGGACTTTTTAGACTAAATGTTCTTTTAACACATAATGTGGCAATGTAGCCCCCACAGACTGTAGGATTCTTTTTCCTGCTTGGTGTTCACCTACTAACAACTATGTTTAAATGAGCTTCAGAAAGCAATTAATATTCCCATCCTATCTTCCTCTGTCTTTCACATTCCTAAAAAGATCAACAATAAAAGTCCACCACAGCAAACAAGCACTTTCAATTGCTGAAGTATGACTAAGCACTAAAACAAACAAACCAACAGTATTTAGATTTTTTTTCTTTTTTTCAAAAAAAACAAGAACTTCTTTAACTGAGAGAACACTCTGAACATCTACTCCAGGGACTAATCAGAGAACATCTCCTCCTTAGCTTGGCAATTACCAAAGCAGGTCAGTTGTACTCATAATCCTGCGGATCAAGGTCAGTTTTTAATTCCTCTCTGTTGATACACTTATTTAGAAATGCCAGCCACTGCAAATAGCACAATGGGTAGGTGATGCGGCTTTGTATTTAATCAAATATCTGAGGGGACTAGAAACAAAAATCTTGAGAAAAGAGAAAGTGGGTAAGTCCTAACAATTCCCAAATAAATGGGAAAGATTCACAGCTGTGAGACAAATGTTTACCGGGCAAATTTGAAGGGATTTTCTGTAAAAGCAAGGAAGCCATGTCTTTCCGGAAGCATGTCATTACTTATGATATTTTCTACTGCTCAGTATGCATTTCATTCTTGTATACTACATCCAAATGAAAAGTCACTGCACATATTTATTCTATTTAGAATACTATATTGACATTTTGGCAGCGGTGCCTTAAATAGTTAAATATGTGGATCCAACTGAAGAGTTGTGTCAAGATTAAATGTATTGGGAGAGAACTAATCAATCAGTGGAATGAAAATATTTTTAAAAAGCTACAAACTTGAGGAGGCACTTGAAATAAAATGAAGACTAAGATTTGAACCCTTTACTCCAGAGGCGTATGGTCTACCAAAGGAGACGTACTACATAAAAGGCTGTAAAAAAAACACAAAGAGTTATACAGACAACAGGATAGACAAAATGTTTGGTTCTCAGCCAGAAATGCTCAAAAAAGGGAAAAAAAAAACTAGATGCCACTCTTTTGTCCACTAACGCCAGCACATGAAACATTGGTCAAAAATCCTATGTGTTCTAGGTACTGCCATTATTTTTTAGGCTACAAATACTTTCAAAAATAATTCAGTTTTATATTATAAAAGAATTAAGAAAAAGTTAAAATTGTTCCTAGATCAGTTTTTACAATGCTTTTCATAGTCAGAAAGGTGGCACACTTCTGTTAGTCCCAACATTCCGAGAGGCTGAGACAGGGAAGCAGAAAGTTCAAGCCCGGCTTGGGCTTCTGAGAGTTGACTCTGTCTCATAGTAAATAAGGGTACTGGAGATATGGCTCTTTGTGAAGCCCAGCTTCATTCCCGGTACCACCAAAAAAAAAAAAAAAAAAAATCTATTGCCACAGCCATAAATGAATAAGTAAATAACAAGCTGTGTTTAAAAAGCCAAAATTTTCTTAACATGGTACTGAAAAACATGTATGTGAAACAACACAATTAACATCACAGAACTTTAAAACTTATGTAATCAAGTAAAATATCCTCATTTTAAATGCTGATAACAATCTGCTCACAGGTATTTTTTAAAAATTCTCTCTCTCTCTCTCTCTCTCTCTCTCTCTCTCTCTTTCTCTCTCTCTCTCTCTCTCAACTTAACCATTTACACTTCTTCAAATTGCATCCATCATCCAAATCCAACACGAAAACATGACGTCTCAGATTTGGCAATGCATTGTCATCCAGCAGTCCATGGAGACTGCAAGCAATTTATACCACCTAAAAATCTACAGCCTGGACTAATCACCAGCAAAACTTCAAGATCCTCCAAAGGAAAATGTGTTAATGGACTAGTTAGGGAATAGAATGTGAACATAAGAACAATATCTGATTTTTTCCCGTAAGAGAGTAAAAGGAACAATTCTTATTCAGGGTAAAAAACACACATTTTCACTCGTTATTTTATTTCATTCCTAGAGCAAAGAACTATTTAGAAATAACAGATACTGTATTATGTATCACAATGGCGAATTTAATTCCACCTTGGCAGAGTAACTAATAAATGTAGAATGTGAGTAACTGCTTGCTACATTGGAGTCATAGATATATAATTGCCTTCAGAAACATCCTGCTCTGAATACCACCTACACATTAATACAGGACAGTGCACTGCAGCCAGACCCTTGCTCTATCCCTCACGATCCCTGAAAAGGCTTTGAAATGAGGGCACGTGCAAATTAAGGCACACTGAATATCACAGTACATGTAACAAACTGGAGTATTATGAGCCCTTAGGGGAACCTCATCGAACTAATACATTTTCTAAAGAAAGCTGCACATGAGTAAAGGGAGTCGAAAATGCTAATTAGACCCTCCCAGTGAAAGCTATAGAAAAGTTGATTCTTGAATTCTGAAGTTGGGCACAGAATGGAACATTTGTATACAGAAAGACAGAAGAGGGGAAAAAAAGAGCTGGACAGGAAAGCCCCTCAATAGATGATTACACAATTCCCGAGAGGACCAACAAAGCAAAATAAAAATATAACAGTGGGAGAACTGCAGGCCCCCTGAAGGGGTTAAATATGAGAACTGATTTCGTATTAGGAAGGGGATTATGTACCAACAGAGGGAACTACTCCGCCTGGCATATGCTAATGTAGTCGGCTTTGCCAGGCGTTTTGTGTGTGTGCTTGGCTGGCTGACTCACATTCCTTTCCTCTTCCTTTTGCCATTTTTGTTACAAGACTAAGAAGGTGAAATGCTCCAAAAATGCAGTCATAATAATAACAAAAACAAACAGAACCTGAGTGAACTAGAGCGCAAGTCTTATTCGTGCCAAATGCTGAGGTGTGTACCTTGAGGGTTGAGAGGAAAACACACAGGATAGCTCTATTCAGCAATATCATGTGTTAGCAGGGCTCCTCCTTTCATTCTCCATTAATTTCTTTTAATGGGTATTCGAAGTTGGTAACGTGGTCAGGGAGTGGGGGTTACTATATTTCTGGAGAGTATAAGGGAAGCTGAGTTACTACGTAGACTTCAACACATAAAACAGATAGCAGTAGTAAAGGAACGTCAACTAAATAAGAAGCTTATTATGCATTTTAATTTGCTTTGAAACATAAATATTCTAATTTATAACCCATTATTTCTCATTTCAAGTCTATAGCTTCAGAGTGAAAAGCAGAGGGCATGTTAAGCCTAAGATGAACAGAAGTATAAGAGTCATGGACTTTTCTCCTCCCGGGGTTGGGAGAGGGATATTCGACAAGCTAATGTAAAACCTGAATTTATTAAGAACACAAGAACATATTTTACGTAAGATATATTTTAGGACTTGATGCTTCAATAGTATTATAGGAGACACCTGCATTTTTAAATGCAAATAATTTTATCTCAGAAGCTAAAAATATTTCTTTGCAAGAACAAATTAATTGGCTTTATAAATTACACTGAATCAATATAACACTATACACTTAGCAAAGTGCAGCACATCCTTGTCAGGAAGGGAGCTTTCTCACTCGTTCCCAAGGACAACTTCAGACAAACAATACAGATTTACGGCAAACTAATCATCATAAAATATATAAAATTATGGGAGACTTAATTTAATCTCCAAAAGGAATTTTGCTTTTCTTATAATGTAAAATTATTTGTTATTTGTTCACATTTAGCTTTAAGGTTTTCTTTCTCAAAGAACAACAATGCTCATTTCATTTTCTAACACATCTTCAATGACATCAGCATCTAGACCCAGAATACCTTGTCACTATGAGGAGCTGTGGGCCTCTTCTGCAGCTCTGCAAAAGCTCAAAATAACTCAAACATTAAAGTGGAAACTTTGCTGACTCAGAAAGAGTTATCAGCAATGTGGAGCAATGATTGCCTTAATATTTACCTCAAAGATTTCTACCCTATACTGCGGATGGTGACTGGCCAGTCCTCCCTACAGCAGATCTGACACCTCCAGCCCCACGTCTACGTCTACTCGGGCAACCAGTCATTCTCATCACACCGCTTCATCAGCACGAAAGAAGATCCAGAGCCTGCTCGGCTCTACGGCAGTTCTACACTCCTAAACCTGCGTGTGTTCTAGGTGAGAGAGTTAATGCTACAGTGTAAGAAAACATACTAAAAAAGGGTTTTCTAGGTTTGCTAAAAGGACAAAAGAAAACAGTGAATAAAAACTAGAGGCATTCCTTTCTCCTCAAACTCCATCACTAATTCTCCAAATTTTCCCTACTTACAAAATAAATGAAGACATACTTCGGTCTTTAAGCTGTAATATTTTAAACATGTATGCATATGTACATATGCAGTAACTAAGGAATGTTTCTTAGTACTTACATCTCTGATTTTGGTGTAAGTACTTCAGTGACACATAATTAAGCAGAATATTTACTTCTCTCATTTTAAAATAGACTATTACTTCTGCTCTGAATGCAATTTTATATCTGTGTAAGGGAGCTTACTGAACACATTAATAGAACTAACTGGATTCATTTTTTGAATAAAAATCAATATACATATTATTTTCAATTATATTGCTCTATAGCAAAGAGGATCAAAACAAAGCTAATTAGTCACTGCTATCTGATGGAGTTTTATGGCAGGGTGTACCTAACACTATTTCTGCAGCTCTTAAGTTTTGTTAAGAAACCTATTTGATGATAGTGCCGGTGTGATTAAAAAGTATTCACAAAAGAAACGTTCTATACTGTTGGGACATAACACAAGCACAATTTAGGTTCTCTAACGTCTCTGAACACAGACTGATCACTTATTTCTTTTAAAGAAATTATACAGGAAATGCTTTGATAAGAACAAGATCAAGATACTAACGCCTTACTCAGTAAAGGAAGAAAAGTATAGGGGTATGTCCCAGACTAACAATTACTAGACCCAATAAGTGTCAGCAATACCACTTTACCTTTGCTATGAATCTTCATTAAACTGACCTATGGTCTTGATGGCTTGCAAGGAAATGAAGTGCTCACTAGTGAATAGATAAAAATGTTGATAATTTTACTAGGATCATTGAACTAAGCTCTACCCCAAATACACATTGTCTTTTTTGCTGTGTCATGAGCTCATGTGATTATAAACACTGTGGATCATTTCTGGGCACGAGAAGCTAAAAGGTGTTGCATGCCCACTGCAGCTAGGAAGGGGTGGACCCGTGGCTTTTCCTTCCATGCCACAGGACTGTGCTCCCTCCTTGCTGCCACTGCAGAGCACACTGGGCCTCTGATGCCATTTGCATCCTCACACAGCAGGGGGCTTCAGCTGCCACAGAGCCAGGTTAACCCTCACCCACCTCTTTACACAAGGAATTTGCAAAAGATGCCTTTTTTGACACTGCAGAACTGCTCTCCAAAACTGCTTGACATTTTCAAATAAAATGTTGGCGATGAACTTGTCCTTTGTAAGTATTTTTAGGTTAAATGAGTAAATTTAAATTATGCCTTTCATTTCATTCAAGGAAAGGATATATGATCTAATCTAATGTAAAAATCTCCAAGATTTTTTGATCATTGAGAAAGAAAAACAATAGATGAGAAAGCACGTGAAGAAGGACTCATAAGACTGACTTTATTTAAAGATATAGATGAAGAACTAGTTATACTTTCCTTAGGAAACTTGCTTCATAATCCAAGTTAGGCTTACAAAATATCAACCTAGGCAAATGACTTGACAAAGTAAGAGTGCAGATATGTTGTGAAGAGAGACTATTAACTCTACCAAAACTAATCAGAGGGCTGACAAGATAGCTCAGTAGTCTAAAGCACATGCTTAGGCAAGCTTAGGCAAGGTGCAGGGAGTGTGGTCCAATCTCCAGCACCACGTGCTGTGCCAGCCCACACCCTTGGGCTGGCTGAGCTGGTCAAAGATAAATAAATAAATAAATACTAATTAGAGCATACATATTTCTCATTCTAATTTGATTTCTTAGGCATCTACTCAAGTGAGAATAAGCAAAGTGCATAGATATTGTGTCAAATGCCCAAGACTTGCCCTCAGGAAGCTTAACTTTAACATCCTTGGGCAGCACACCTGAAACATGATATCTGAAACCAGTATTTGCTAATAAGACAGACCTCTACCTTCATCTTGTGAGTTTTACTTTGATTTGTAATTTTTGCCTCTGCAAGCCTCGGCCTAACACTACAGAATAGTGGTGAACTTTGCTGAGGAGTGGTATTCAGCTAAGGACCTTCTAAACCAATGCCATAAGACACGTCACCACAGTCAAATAAAGCTATGTCACATCATTAATCCCTCCCTAAATCCTTCCTCATAAATAAGGCTAAGGAGCCTCAATGAACAGATACCCCACTGACTCAATGTAAAGAGAAAATTGATGTCATTAAAAGTTGGTTCTAGGCCACTTTCAAATGCATGCTTAGGATGTCTTCCAACATTTTTGCATTTCCATTTTGCTGTTCAAGTGAGTTAAGTAATTTTTTCTCTTTATGAAAAATACTCCTATCTCACCATTTCAATGCAAGGCAAATCATTTTCAAGAGTCTGCGCTTGCAATGGGGGACACAGGAAGAAGACATTGCAGTTAAGCACAGCTTTGCCATATTGTCAGGGTTCTAATAGTTTTAGAAATTAGAAAATAATAATGAGGTAAGTTTCAATATCCTAATTCAAAAGAAGGAAACTATTGCTTTCAGAAACTTTCTTAATTACTGTCTGCTGTTTACCTTTTTAAGTCCTACCTTTTGGTTCTTATACCACTAGTAAAGTATATATTAATCAAAAAGATGAGGAGTAAATAAACTATGTTCCAAAGAATGTCATTCAGCATAGCAAATGAGCTTGACACAATGGAAGTTCTTACATGTAGAGATAAAGTTAGCGAGACCTGCTTGGGGTACTGTTGCCATTACTATATATA
>NW_004524642.1:6898095-6901694 GCF_000260255.1 Octodon degus
TTCTTTAGTAAGTAAAATCTTATCAACCAGAATACCCCATGGCAAAGACACAAAGCCCCCAATATTTATGTTTTATATAGCAGTAAATGTTAGAAGGAGATAAGTTCTCAACAATCAGGTCTCCTTATGCATGCCTACTTTTGTTGCATTTGCCATTCCTAGAACTGTTTCCTGTGCTACACAGGAGCCTCTCCACCTTTGCTGTGCCCCTCGGGTATGAAAGGCCGTGAGGCTTTCGTAAGAGTAAGCAGTTGAACTGGCTCCATCCAACAACGAAGAGGGATCTTAGCTACAGATGGCAAACTTTGGTATTCTTTATTAAAAAAAAAAAGCCATATTTCTAAAATGTCCCCTGCCCTTCCTCTAGATTTTTTTTTTCTTTCTATGACAAGGAATAAGAGGGAAGGATGCTACCACTGAGCCCAATTTTGTTATTAAATAATCTACATCCCAAGTTATACTTCTGTTAGAAACGAATATTTTTTCAGAAACCAATCAATTTCCTTTCTACCTTCCTAAAGGTTAGCTGAAGAAAAGCAAGTAGATGTTACAAAATGCAACTGTACAAACATTTTTCCCTCTCATTTTCTCAATGACTTGATTCCTACCACTGCTTATCATTCCACCTATTAACAAAACAGAAAATTGTGCTTTCTAGGAAAAGTAAAACAGATGAAAATGTAAAACACAATTAATTAAAACACAGAAGCATACAGAAGATATGTCCAAATAAGCGTTATCCCCAATAATTAAAACTGCAAGAGAAGGAATAATAGTATGGTTAGCACAAGGGCTAACTAAATTGATTGATATTACTTAAATGCCTGAATACTTCCAGAGGGCTCATACAGCTAAAAATATGCTATTGACTGACTCCAGCGTTTGCCTAGTCATAACTACTGGCAAGCACAGCAGACTCCCCCAGCCCCAGTCAGCTGCAACTGTACCTTCACCTCCTCCCTTCCCTGCCCACAGAAAGCCCTGCTAAGGATTTAACCTGTGTCCGAGAATTAGAGCCTAACCTATACCTAATAAAGCAGTAGGCTAGTGGGAGAAACATAAATCTGCAGTCCAAAGCAATGCTTTCTGCCAAGACTCGGGGAAGGAAGGCATGGACAATTTGAGCAGACACTGACAATACCAACCAAGTGTGCTGTGTCTGTGGGAGCGGTGCTTGATGAGTGAGGCAGCCATAAACACAAGGAGACAAGCCAGTGGTGCTTCTCCATCCTCTCCTCCTCTTCTTTAAAAAGAAAAAAATCCTCTTCTTTCTGTGAGTGGATTGATATGGTCTGCCCCTAAGTACACAGGCACGGCTGGACAGGGTGCTCTGTCCCCTGCACAGGATGCCTAGTTATGCATTTATTTGGACCTGACGCTACTGCTCTCGCTGGTTGCAGTGGTGCATTTTCCCTGGCACATTCACACCCCTTCCCAGCCTCACCTCCCTGGCTGGCTGTGAAAAGCAGCACTGTCTTAATCATCGGTTTACATACTCAATAAAAGAGCCCCATGCCCTGAATGTCGGTGATGGAATCTCTCCAGGTTGAAAAAAGAGTAAATCCTCCTCCCGGCTCAGAGGCACCAGCAGACAGTTCTCTCTGCAGAGCACTAAAGAGACGATTCACGGGGAAATGTTGAAGGGAGAGAGGAGGCGACCCCCAAGTGCAGTGCATGGCCCACATGCTCTATAATAAATAATTTCCGCGCATCAGCCCAGCAGTATGTGCAATGACCAGCTTGGGCCAGCACACACAGATTGGCAGGGAAAACACATCCCGCGGTGTCGAATTTCCATCGCAATCACCAAATTAACTGATTTCCCCACATCACACTCCCCTATCTGTCGCACGCCGGCGCGCACGCACAAGAGCCCTCTCTCTCTCTCTCTCTCTCTCTCTCTCTCTCTCTCTCTCTCACACACACACACACACACACGCACACACACTCACGCACGCGCGCGCGCACACACACACATACAGAGCACTGCACAGCTGAAAAATGCAAGTTACTGAGAGGTGAACTAGGGTCTCTGGGAGGGTATTTTAGCATGGATTAGCAGCTCAAGCAACGTGTCAGCCACCAGGGCTACTTAAGCGAGGGTGGGGGTGTGAGCAGAGGCAAACGGGATGCGGTGGCACTAGAAGGCTGTATGTGCGGTCCCCCTTCCCCGGGACCTGGCAGACGACAACGGAAACGTATATCCATTGTAAAATATACAAAATTACTATAACATTCTAGGAAATCTCTCAGAAAGGTCAGTTAATTAATTCAAGAATATTCAGTCTTCTTTTACATTCATAAATCCGCACAAATACAAACAGGTCCCCAGTCTACATTCCGGAAGCGGGGAGAAGAAAGGATGCATTCCAAGAACTTGCTGAAAGATGCTACATTGACCTCATTTAAATCCTCCAAAGGCCGATTGGGTTTTGCATGCCAGTGGGTGTACGTGTGTCTTACTTTCACATCCTTTTAACCCAGGGGCGAATACATTTGATCAACTTCATCCTTCCTAAGGATACCCAAATGATGACAGCAGGGTGAGAGGTGGGCAAAGATGCATCAAGCAAGGTTTAAAAAAAAATTCTAGACCATCATTCCATGTCGGTCCTCCCCACACCTCACACTCCAGCTATATTTCTGTATCACTCTTCAAAGCAACAATCTTCTGCCTTACAGCTCCTGCCCACCCGGCCCTAGCAGCCGCCTCTGCCTCCTCCACCACTCAGAGTACCCTCTCCCCACTCGCTCACTCCATGCCTGGCCACGTATTTCACTATCAGCATGCTCTTCCTATTCCACGGGGCCCCTCCCTCCCTCCCTACCTGCCTGCCTGTTCCAAGAGAGGGTCTGGGAAAGTGAGCCGGGTTTCCTAGTCACTCTGCACCCAAAGCCAGTGATTTGCATAATAACAGTGTTTTGTGCAGTTCCCCTCCACTGCGGTCACAGGGGTTCTAGCATTTCACGTGAAAGGATAATATTAATTACGGAAAGAAGCGGCAGAAAGAGGATGCAGAGGCAGAGCGACAATCCCTAAGCAGTAAAGTAACTGCTAGGAAGCATGTATTCCTTTGCTTAAAGAAAAATGAAAACGACACCGACTGAATAATAAAAAGTCGATGTAATGATAAAGTGGCTTTGGGTCTTTAAATTTTTTCTTCCTCTTTTTATTTCTTGGTTCGTTCACTCGTTCTCTTTTCTTTCTTTCTCGTTCCCTACATCCTGTCTCTCTTTTAAAATCCCAGACAGTCTCCCCTCTCTTCTTAGGTGAATGACACATCTCACAACACATTTCCCCCCGGGATGTTATTGCAATGCACACGGCGCCGCCTCTGCCGCTGTTCTCGCTGCTCGGCAGCTCGCTCCCAGGGTCTCGCACACTTTTTAAAGACGCACGGATCTGCTGCGGGTGGGGAGAAGGGGAAAGGGGCAGGCGGCTGGCCCGGGGAGGTGCCGGCGCGGGCGGGAGACCGAGGCTGCGAGAGCGCGAGCCGGGAGGCGGCGTGGGGGCGGTGGGAGGGCGCAGTGTCGCGGGAGGCACAAGTTGCCAGCCACGCGGCGTGGGAGGAGGGAGTGCCGGCGGGAGGGAGCGAGCG
>NW_004524642.1:6902640-6912613 GCF_000260255.1 Octodon degus
GCGGCGGCAGCGGCGGCGGCGGCGGCGGCAGCTCTAGCAAGCACCAGACACAAGGGCAAGCTCAGCGCCGCGGAGGCCCCGCCCCCACGCTGGCCAGGGTTAGGCCCCGCCCCCCGGCCAATAGAGGCGCATCCGCCCACTGGGCCCGGCCAATGAGAACGAAGGATGGGCGGAGACAAGCGCCGGGAAAAACAAACAGGCTTCTCAAGGACCCTTCGGGCAGGACGAGCTGAAGCCCCCTTTCAAGCACTCTCAGCTGGCCTCACCTCCGCCCCGACTTCGGGCCCGAAGTGACGGGGGCAACCGCCCCCTTCCTTCATCAGCGCTGCGCACTGGGCAAGAATTCAGCCTATCGCCACCGCGAGGGGGCGGGGCTAGCCCTGGCCCCTGCAGGTTCTGGAAACCGCGGTGCCAGCGCTGGGTCCTGGGTGCGAAGTTCTGAGCGCATTTGGACTCCTAGCGCAGATGGTGGCTGCCCCGGCCCACTCACCAGCTGCGACTGCCATCCCTGAGCTCCGAGCAGCAAAAGGGAAAGATGGCAGAGGGCGTGGGAGACGCTAAGTATAGGGAGCAGAACACCTACCTGCCCACCAGAGCTTGTGTGGCAGAGAAGTTAGCAGTGGAGAAAAGTAAGAGTTGTGATTTAGGCCAGGCGCACATCTCCGAACCTGGTGGGGGAGAGCGTGGGCACTGGATGCACTCAGACCCCGGTGCAAATCTCATAGCTGTCACTTGTTGCTTAATATTTGATGACGTATTTAAACGTCTATGTCTGGAGCATCTTCCGCTGCAAAACAGGGATAACAATAGTGTTTAACTCTTACGGTGGTTAGGGTTAAATAAGAAGGCGAACATTTAAGTGCAGAGCCACCGCATGTGTAAAGGCATTATGAATGTATCTCGAGGAGTAAAATGGGATTTTTCTCATTTCTGGTAGCAGGAAATCTTTGCAAGTCTTCTTGGAAGCTTTAGAAAATTCTTAGGAAGAGCTAGAAGCCGAGCCGTACTTGCCTCTCAGGTGCAACCAAAAATGACAGAAAAGCACACTTAAATCTGCAAAGAACCACCACTATAAATCAGAAGCCTGGAATTTGTACTTTAGAAGGCATAAATGAGTCAGACATAACTTAATCAGAAATTGTTTTGTAATTAGCTTAATTCCCAGGTTTTTTCTTATAAACATTTTTAATTGGACAAAATTAACAGATGATGGACTAGTTCAGTATTGTTAAATCAGTCACACCATAAATAAAGTCTACTTTGTGTTGAAGAACCATACAATAGAAACCTTCAAGCAACAAGACAGAAGGAAAGATGAGAAGCAAAATCAATATTGATGCCCTTCACTTGCTCGCATTCCTACCTTACTTTGCCACAACCTTTTACAAATTCAACCCTTGCCTTTTAACAAATGACCCATTTATTTCTCTGTCCACCCTTCTCCCCAGGTTCTCAAAATTAAGGTGCAAAATATCCACAAGAAGACTGCAAGCAGGCTCTGAAAGAGGATGTGTGAATAACCTTATTGTAGAAAGTAGCTGCCTACTGTGTTTCAGCTGTTACTAAAGTCAGAAAGTCCAATAATACTCCCATCATTTCAAACATTGTGAACATCAAAAGGTGATATTCTAATATTATTGACTCTTGCTTAGTTTTTATGCCAAGAATATAATAAATGGAAAGGCCAAAGAAAGAATGAGGTTTCCTTCTTAAAATGTAGTTGGGATTCCTAGGTCTTAGTACCTTCTGCTTTTCCTGTATTAGCTTGGGAATGTATTAAGCTCCTCTGACCTTCAGCGTCCTGCTGTGTGTTGTGGAGCTGCATTTGCTCACTTCTAAAGTCATCATGAGCTTAACAAAATTGTTATTCTAAGATTGTTTCATACAAGAAGATAAATCATTTGAATATGAATATTTCAGCATCTGTGATATTCTGAAATAGATCATGTTTTGGTTCTTGTTGATGATTTATTAGATCAAGGACCATTTTTGAACTGGCCTCTAACCTTGCTACTCAATACGTGGTCCTCAGAATAGCAGCAGCAGCACCTGAAAATGGGTTAGAACCTCGGGCCCTGCACAGATCTCCTGAGTACAGTCTTCTTCCCTGCAGTAAGGTTCTGTTCCAAACGTGGGTCAGCACTGGGTGTCTACACAGCCTTGCAACCCACCCCCACCCGCACCCCACCTAAGGGCTCACAGAATGAAGATAGAAAATGACCAGGGCGTTCTTCATGCATTACTATAATAACTAAGGGGACTCAGGGTCGTCTTCAGAATACACAAATGGTTCTCATAAATTAGAAAGCATTATTTATTTTAGCTAATAGTTTCAGAGAAGTTTGAAAGTTTGATTATGGTGAGAGCCATACACTTTAGTATGAGGAGAACACTCTTTAATCCACACACCCAGAGGGCTGGAAGACAAAGCTCGTATATCCTCCATTTCTGGGGACCCACAACTCTGCTGATTTGGATAATAATGGCATCTTTATGTATGAAGAATGAGTTCCATTTTCTAAGTAATCTATTCTTAGGCAGTGTTAATCAGTTAATTTTAAACTAGTGTTTATTCAGTGGTAGCAAGGTCTTCCAATGTTTTAGAAAAAATAAACCTTGTGGAAATATAGATGTGTCATTGTATTAATTCATGTGTGAGGCTCAACAGTTCTTAGCATTAATGTTTTAAAATATATTCATTTAATAGGTTGAAAGCCATTGTGTGCAGTACTGTTCTGTGATAGTGGATGTATAAATTGCCTTGCTTTTTGGAATCATCAATGAATTAATTTCATAAATTGCCAAAAGATGGCATCTATCCCTACATCCCTACATACAATAGGTTTAAATACTAAGGCTGCATGGAAATTTTGCTGACCTTCCTTCCAATTAATCCCTGTATTTTCTTTCACTTCATGGGAGAAAACATTTCTCAATATTTAATTTAAAATTTTAACAACATTGGAAAAGGAGAGAAATTAATGCTTTACTATATATACAAGCCATTTATTAAGCATGCTTTTCGTTAAATATATTTCGTAAATTTCCCTATCTTGACTAGGATGGCCCTGCTCATGTATACTACCATGAAGTTCAACTGGAGTTCCTCCTCTCTTAATTGTACCAGGGGTATTTTATTTCTGTCATGGTAACAACAAACTGAGCCATGCTTATCTTGTACAGTGTGACTATTTCTATAGCATTTTGAAAGAATTCAAACTAATCAATCTTGAAATCTTTATGCCTTTTACCCTAGTGAGAACAAAGTAAATTGTTACAAATTTAATTGTAGTAAAAGTTATTAAAATGAACATAGAAACGCTACTAGGTGTGGCTTTTGTATCTGTGGATAAATATTCTAAGATTGTTTTAACTTTGTTAGTCAGAATATTTGTATTTTTCTTTTAGAATATGAAATTTGGGTGAAATATGAAAATATTTTTAATATACAATCATTCTACACACCCAGGACTCAAAAATCTAAAGATCTATGCTAAATTGACTCTCATAGCAAATTGACTCATAGTAAATTGACCTAGAAAAAGAAATTTCATGGCCTGGTGAAAATGTAGACCGTTGTGTAAGAAAATTAGCTCATCGAGTAGCAGAAGCATTGATTGCCGTTCTGTGCGCGGTACAGGCTTTTACATGTGGTGCCAGCAGGTCGTGTTCAAGATGCGACCAATTCCCGGCACACTATAGGCAGCGTGATGCATAGCACAGGAGGGGGTACAGCGCCTGCATGTGTATGTAGGTAATGCTTCGGAAAGGTTACAGCAATATTAAATTCGTTTAAATAAATTTGAGCTTAGTATTTTACTACTGTCTATAAAATGTTTAGTGTATTTCTTCAGAATTATGGCCTTTCATTTTACCCATCCCACCCCAAATGTCTCATTACTACACTTTCAGCTGATGTTGATGGCGTTGTACAAAGCGATGAAAAGAAATTCACAGATATTCAGAAATTTGCAGCCTCAAGATGAGCCCTTTCTGGTTGTTTGCGCAGACACATCGAGTAGCAATATGGTCAACATTTACACATGCTCTCATTTTAAAACATGCAATCATAATATGTAGAGTGAAAAATGACCTTATGATCTAACAAGGAATAAAGCGTATCTCTACAATGATTAAATATGAATGATCTAAGGTATGTGGCCATGATACACCTTCTTGAACTCGTCAAGAGAGAGAGCACCTTACCCTACATTTCTCTATTCCCCCAAACAAGCTAAATATTACTCAGCTTTATAGAAGACTCATATGATTCTGGAACTTACCAGCTCATAATCTCTAAGATAGAAGTTTTACAATGTCCACTAATAAGTGGAAATTTATCCTGAAGACAAATTTCAACTTTTGGACAAAATTGTATTAAAATGGGCTTATTAAAAACAAAATGGGGGGCCAGGGAGATGGCTCAGTGGAATAAGCACTTACCAGGCAAGCACAGGTGCCTGAGTTCAATAGCTGGTTCTGAAAAACAAAAAACAAAAACAAAAATAAAATAGAGCCAGCCAAATAGCTCAGTGGATTAAAGCACCTGCAAGCAGGTGGCTGGCCTGCCTTGCTGGCCCCGCCCCTGGGGCACACTGAGATAGTGGTTGAGACTGGGCGTGGTGGTGCACGCCTGTAATCCCAGCACTTGAGAGGCTGTAAACAAGTGGATCATAATGAGTCCTATCTGGTAGTGAGACTCTGAGCACCTTGTAGACCCGTCCCCAAAAAAAATATGAAAAAATAAAAAAAAATAAAGTTATAAAAAAAACTGAATAAAGAAAAGCAACAACAGCATCTTCTTATTCAGTAAAGCCAATTTTATGGCTGGCTTATTGTAATATGATTTCATGTATGCAGCCTTTCTTGGAACACCTTTCCTAGAGAGCCCACCTACGAATTTTCCTTCAGCAAGGAGTCTCAACTGTTATACTGTCAGTGAGAAACCTTCATGGTCCTTCTGCCTCCTGCACACACCCCACATGACACTCTTTGAACCCCTGGTTCTACATATTCCTCCAGCCCTTTATAAACCCAGACAGATGTCTATCACTTAAATCATGTGCTGAGTTGTGGGTTGGCTTGTTCTCAACTAGCATATTTTTTGTAAGAATGAAGAAGCTTTGGCTTATTGACTGCAGTTTAAGCTACTGCAAAACAACAGGAATATAGCAATCCCTCAATATGTGTTTGAGCAAATGAATGGGTATATCCATCCAAAGCTGATTACACTGGTTTAATGTGTACAAACTCAGATTCTTTTATCATTGCTCTTTGAGGTTCTTTTTCCTAGGCACCATTTCATTAATACACCAGTCTCAAGAATGCTACATTTAAATAAAAAAACACTTAGATGCTATGTACAAAAGGAGTTTATACGGCTGCATAAAAGTACACACTATGTTAGAATAAGTAGTGTAGACATACACGTCCTCGCCACTATTGACTACTTCATGACTATTTCTGATTTTTCTCAACTACCAGTAGTTTTGAATAAGTCGCAGAAATAGCTGCTGTCCGTCATTTTCATAGCATGTGTGTGCTTTAGGAGTCACTGATTGATTTTAGTATAAGTGCTTGTGCACCCTTGTTTTAGGATGTTTTTATAATTGTATTTATACTTACCATAATTTCTCTTAGAAATGTTATAGAGGACTTCAATGGAATCAGCCAAGCCAGGCTAATAATACTGAAATAAACATAGTTGTTGCAGATTGACATGAGAAGCCACACTGGTAACTCACAGAGCTGAGATAGAGAAATTGGAAAGAAAAAAAAATCGTAATTTTTACATGATTTTTGATGACTCTAAGATAAATTATGAGTTACAACTCCAGTATTTTATCAGCCAATTTGCTCCACATCACTAAGCGATGTATACTGTTTTTTTTTAATTTTAAAAAAGAAAATATAAAACAATAGAGCATCATTAAACATAAAACTAATATTTACCGAAAGGAGAAAAATATTGGAAAAGAGTTTAGAAATACCAGCTAATAGTACCACTGTAAAAACTATGACTTGTTTGGAAAGTGTAGGTCAGAACTGTACTGATATTTCATCTCTTTCCAGTCAGAATGACCATCATATGAACTTTTTAAGAAAAGAAAGGAATACTAGTGCTGATGTAAGCGAAATGCCCTTGTACACCATTGGTGTAAATGTAAAGTAGTAAAACCAGCATGGAACTCACTAGGAGATTTCTCAAAAAACTATAAGTAGATGTGCTGCGTGAGCCAACTGGCATACGTGTGTATTTTCAAAGGAAGTAAATTCAGCATACTATAGAGACATTTCGGTGATGTATGAATACGAAAGATTACGGTGGTGATTCCTAATAGCTAAGCTGTGGGAACAGCCTAGATGTCCACAAACAGAAGAATTGATAAAGAAAACTTAGCATATGTACGCAATGAGGTATGATTCAATCATGATTTGTAAATTTGTAAAAGTATTTGTATGTTTTGTAAAAAGAACACAATCAAATGACCTGGAGAAAAATTGCTGGAACTCAATATAATCATTCTCAGCAAAACTAAGCTCACAAAGTAAAAAAATGTGCGTGATTTCTGACAAAAATTGCACTGAGGAGAGTAGGGGTAGAAGGGAAGCAGGAATGACTGACATATAGTGTGTATGTGTGCCAGGTACCCAACATGAATGTAATCATTATTTAGTACAAAACACACTAGTAAAAAGGAAACTAAAAAGAAAAAGAGGGCCAGCAGATAACTCAGTGGTCTAACCACCTGCCTGGCCAGTGCAGGGGCCAAGGTTCAATCCCTGTACTGCATGCACTGCAGGCCTGTGCTGAGCTGGCCACCAAAACCAGGCATGGTGGCGCATGCCTATAATCTCAGTGCTGGAGAGGCTGAGGCAGGAGGAACACTAAGAATCTGTACTGTGTAGCAAGAACCTGTATCAAATAAATCTTGTTATATAGGTCTTGCTTTATCTTGATCTTAACTAGCCAGCAGAAAAGTATAAAAATGAGGTATAAAAAGTAAAGCCATATTAATATGCTGAGCTGTAAAGGGCTCAACTCAACAACTTCTGACATTGCCAGTTCTGTGGGTAACCTACTACTATTATGGACTACTGGACTAGATTGGATTATTTTGCTGAATTCATGCACCTATAATATTTAAATGACAATGGAGTGGGGCCGGGGAGATGGCTCAGTGGAATAAGTGCTTCCCTGGCAAGTGCAAGGGTCTGAGTTCAATCCCCGGTTCCACCAAAAAAAAAAAAAAAAAGACAATGGAGTTCTCTTCTCTGACAAAACCAAACAAAAAAAAGAGCTATAAATGAAAGTCCATTTTGTATGTGTATATGCAAAATAGGATAGATAGGAGCTACTTTCTCTTAATTCTATGGGCAGAAAGATTTGTGCTAATAGTGTTTGGAAAGATTTGTGCTAACAGTGTTTAGACAGGATGTCATGTCTGCATCTTGTACTATAAATAACCACTACGAAGACAACAATATGCAATGAATTCATCGTTGAAGCTGTCCTACTAATCAGTTTTGAAACTATCTCATTGCTATTTATTTCTCAATAAAATTAATTTAAAAAACTATTTTTTAAAAAAGAAGAATTTAAAAATAAATGAGTGAAGCTATATGCAAAAACAAAGAAAAGGGAACAGAAAATAAAAGGTAGTACCTTAGTAAGAGCAAATGGGATTAGGAGAAGAAATGGGATGAAAAAGAGAATGGCAACAAGAATGACAATAATCAAGATATGTTTTATGCATGTCTCAATGTGTCATCAAAAATCCCTTCAATCTGTAGTAATAATATGCACCAATAAAGAATGATATGGCTCGTTTCCTAGAGCTGTGCTTTCCACTAGGTAGACAACATTTGAAAGTAGATATTTAAAGTACAATCTAAATTAATTAAAATTTAATTAAAACTCATGCATGTTAGTCATACTAATAAAATTTTAACTTCGAAGTAGTCACCAGTGGCTAGTGTCTTCCATATTTGACAGCACTGAGGACATTTTCTTCGTCACAGAAAGTTTTACTGGAAATAGACGTGCTCAGTATAAAATCTCTATTACCCTTATATGCTGAGAATTATGCAGCAGTCCTCCCTTTTCCACCGCTTCACTGTCCACTGCTTTAGGTCCTGAAAATCAGCTACAGCTTAAGAATATTAAATGGGCAATTCTAGTAATAAAACTGTTATTCATTTTAATCTGCTTTAGTTGTAGTTCATTGTGACTATTATTCTGTTCTATTACTTTATGGTTCTATTATTTATAAGTTAAATTTTATCACTCGTATGTATATGTATACAGAAAAGAAAAGATGGTGGATGTGGGATACAGTACGATCTGTGGCTTTTACTTGCAGTCTTGGAACATATTACTCATGAATAAGTAGGCACTAATATATGTCTCCATAAGCACGCTTATTAACAGAATCAGCTTGAATAATTATGGAAGCTGGGAAGTTCCAAGACAGCCAGCAAGCTGAGCACCCTCAAGAGCCTCTGATAGACTGGGGAGAATAGCTCACTGGTCTAAGCACCTGTCTGGCAAGCACAAGGACCCAGCTTTCATCCCTGGAATCACATGCAGTGCCAGCCCGGGAACCATGGTCGTGCTGTGCCAGCCACCAGTGTGGTGGTGCAAACTTGTAATCCCAATACTGGGGAGGCTGAGACAGGAGGATCACTATGAGTCTGAATTGCATGGTGAGGCCCTCTATCAAATAAAGAAATAATAATTTGTAAAAGCCAATGATGTAGTTCTTCTCTGTGATTGCTTGTCTTATGTGCTAAATTCCCTAGTAACAGATGCTCAGGTGGCTGGGAACACATTAGTTTTGGGTTCGTGTTAGAGGGTGTTTCTGAACAGATTAGAATTTGCACCAGTTATCTGAGCACAGAAGGCCCATCCCCTGTGGTATGGGTGGCCATCATCTTGTTGGTTGAAGTTTTGAATAGAACTAAAAGGTGAATGAGGAGCAAATTCTCCTGAGAATGTAGCATTCTCCCTCGGAGCCGGAGCATTCCTTTCCAGCTCTGAGACCTCAGAGTTACTCCTGGTTATAACACAGCCAGGTTTCCCCTGCCATCCTCGCTAGCTTTGAAGTCTCCTGAATCCCTGAATTACAACATCACTTTTTGAGTTCTCCATCTTTCAGACAGCAAACTGTGGGACTTCTCAACTTCTACCATCAGTTGATTCAATTCGTACAATAAATTGCCTATGGAATGTGTTTCTCTGCAGAACCCTAATTCATATCCCATGCCCAGATCAAAAGGCTAAAAAAGACTGGAGTCTCAACCCAAAAACTGTCAGGTAGAGAGAGAGAATGCCTGTGTACAGTCTTTTATTCTGTTCAGGTCTTCACCAGGTTGGGAGAGACTCGCTCACGCTGGAGAGAACCTCAGCTGTACTCTGCCTATTGACTCACGTGTTAAGCTCATCCTGAAGCACCTTCAACAGACACACCCAGAAATAATGCTTACCCACACGTGCATGTACCCCGTGGCTCAGCCAAAAGGACATCTTTCAAGTGGTAAATATCATATTAGCATTCATCATTGCTAACTAGTAATTTCACAAATCTATGTCTAAATTCAGACACTGTAATTCAGGAAAAAAGATTTATTTCTCAGATATACTAACCTGCAAACTAATGTATTTTGTTTATTTTACTACAGGACAGTGTTTTTCTTAGTAGACAGAAAAAACATTAATTCTCTAGGCAGGAGGTGGAATGAGAAAACTTCCACTGAGTGTGACTTTGTATTATGGTCTGTCGATCTAACTCAGGATGAACGTGTACCATTCTGATCTCCCCTTTGCAAGTGACACTAATATAAATGATATTAGCTTAAGAAAATAGAAGAAAGAAAATGCTACCATGTGCTTTAATTTTAAAATCTGGGGGGCGGTGAGGAGAGAAGAATCTAGATTATTCTATGGCTCGGTGATTTTTTTTTTTTTTTTTTT
>NW_004524642.1:6912713-6936312 GCF_000260255.1 Octodon degus
TTTTTTTTTTTTTTTTTTTGTATTTAGGGAAGGGTCTAAGGGGTGTTCAGGTCTCACTGCTAGCTCAGACTCACGGCAACCCACCTGTTTAGAACCTCCCAAGAGCTGGGATTACAGGCGAAGGCCACCACGCCAGGTCTCAATTGCCATCTCAGCATGCCCTGGGGGTGGGGCTGGCGCAGCAGGACCAGCATTAGAACCCTCGGCCCCTGCGCCTGCTTGCAGGTGCTTCTTGAGATGATAACTTAGTTCCTCCACCTCTTCACTATTATTTCCTTTGCACTATGTAAGCCAAGCCAGGTTCTCCTCATCCTCCATTTCTCCCTATTAGAAAAGCAAAGAAGAACAAACGATGTCTAGGTTCCATTGAGCTGCTCCAAAGAATAAAGACCATCTTCTCCAGGAGCAAGAGTCCTGACGTGATTTAGACCCAGCAGCTCTGATTTCCTGCGTATCTTTCAATCACTCACTGGATCAGACTGGTCAGGGACAATGACTAAGAGAATTTTAATTAAAATTATCCCACCAGAGGAGGACAATTTCTAAAAGGGAAGGGGACTGGAGAGCCAAAATGCAATAGATATGTACCACAGAACACGATGAAATGATACAATGGAATTCACAGGACAATTATATTGATAAGAATATTCTCAGTCATGGTAATTACAGTAACGTGGCCATGACAACCCTTAGCACCTCACACAACACAGTGCGGTCCTAAATAGCGGGCAGGTAAGCGTACTCCATAAGGAAGTTCTCACTAGTGGTAAAATTTAGAAAATGAATGTCCTCGGGCCTTTAAAGGGCAAAATATTTGTTCTCTGCTTTTCTTTGATAGTAGTTCAAGACACTCTATATCTAAGTGTCTTATCAGGTTTTGAAATTCAGTCAGTGTGCATTGGTGAGTAATATCCAGCTTTTCATCCCTATACTTTCAGTTTTTAACAAGATGTATTCCAAAACATATTGCATATGCAGTTAGTTATTCACCCTGGTGTACTCCATTTCATTTGTCCTTATTAAATTTCATACTGTTTTTAATAGATAACTTCCCTAATATGTTTGGGCTTCTCTAGTTTGGGTTTCTAAAATGAGAGCAACTTGAAAAACACCTCACATTCATTGTGTCCTTGGTGTTTTCAATCTAGGTCTTTACTGCGTGCACACACACACACACACACACACACACACACACTGACGCACATAAGTCACATGAAATCCAATCTTGACCTACACTACATAGTACTCCAAATAGTCTAGTATATCTAAGAATTTAAACAGCAATTTTTAAAAATATTTTATACAACTCACACTCATAGGGATCCTCCTGTCTCAGCTTCCCCAGTGCTGTGATTACAGGTGGTTCTGGGGCTGGCATCCCACCCCCAGAGTTCCAGGGCACACAAGGCATGAGGTACCTGGGACAGAACCTAGATCCTTGTGCTTGCCAGGCAGGTGCTTAGAACATTGAGCTATATTCCCAGCCTGGACGACAATTTACATTTGCTTTGCATACTTTTTACATCATATAGATTACTTGTACAGAAAACACTCAGCTCAGAAAGGCTAGAAGACACATTCTACACCTCTGGAATTCCGTGGGTAAGGCTGTGAGATCTGCTGCCACAGAAAAGGAGGGCCACATGCAAAGACCCCAAGAGAAGCGCTGAGCCACGTGAAAACAGACATTGGCAGGACGCAGTACTGTGAAGTGTATTCCAAACTAAAAGCTCGGAACGTTCTATGGAAACCACATAAATAAGTTGTATGTGTGGATTCCTAGTTGGCTTCTTGTCTGCATGGGAAAAAATGTTGTAGAATTTTGGAGATCTGAGGCCCTCAGGTGGGAAATAAGTGTTTGAAATTCACCAAATCCTAAAGCCATGCTTAAATTTTACTTGTGGTGGTTTCTTTTGTGCTCTGTTGAGTCTGAGCTGAATGAATGTTCACAGATCATTTGAATGAACTACCTTCATAGAATGACACAATACATACATAAAAAGGTTAATGATTTGTCTAGGGTCACCGTGTGCTTTAAATAGAAAGAGAATAATAGAAAAACTGTTGCTTGATGCACAGCCAACTGTTAGAGATGGTAAGTTTCCACAGCAACATCGTCATCATACTCCTGTTGGAGATTGTTTATTCAAAAGACCCTTTATACAAAAATGGTAAATTACCTCCCTCCAAAAATGTCTCTATCATATGAAATCCACCTGGAAGTGGAAAGAGGGAACATAGCTTACACCAATATATTTAGACTGTTTCTAAAATTATTCAAGTATAAAAGCATCTCACTTATAATCAGTTTTATAGGAGCATCTCAGCACGTGGCGCCAGGGTTGAGGTCATGCGGATCTTGCAAGTTGGTGTTGAGTGAGGTGCTAGTTATGCAGCAAATGCTGCAGGGAAAGTCAGGCGTGATACTCATTGTGAATATTTTTATAAGAGATATTTGAGAGAGACAAATTTTAATTCTCCACCTACATAGCCTTGTAACTGCTGTTTTTTAAAAGAATCTAAACGCTAAGAGCACTTAAATATCATGATCAAGGAAAGTTAGTTGTAAAGGCAGTCGTAACTTCAATAATTGCACTTTAAAACTTGGATACCTCCATTATTTTTTTTCTTTTAGTATGAGAATACAAAGACATACATAGATTATTTTTATCCCAAAATTTGTTTCATTCCTCATACCTGGAGGTTAGAGTGTGGACGACTACAGGGAAAGAAGACAGAGACATGATGATTTTTCACATTCCCAAATAATAATAATGATAATGATAATAACTATTGATTCTTTGTAGAGAAAAACAAATAAATGAAAAGTCAGAATAGAAGGTGTTGGAACCAGAGCAACACTTTGTCTCAGAATGCATTAAAATGTGTATGTATCCAGCCCATAACATGAAAAGCAGCACAATTTTTGAAAGCTTTCTTAGCTGTCTCTCAAGACTTCCTGAGCAAAAGTTTCCACAGGTCTTTCATGTAAAAGGTTTCTGTACTTAAAACATATTTACAGAAATGGCATTATCAAATATCATTTGAAAATGTCAATGCCTTTCCTTAAGCACACACAGCTTCTATATTTTTTCATTTTCCCACTTGTCCTCCTATTATTTCTATAGTATATATTATTTTTCTAACTCATAAACTAGGTTCCATGCTTTCATTATTGGTCTGAATTCCAAAAACCCTGGAGGGATTTTATCCCTGCCACATACTCTACTTGGCATCTTTTAAAAAGAAAATAAAACAAAATTTTCTTTTTCTTATGGACTTTCAAAGCATCGTTTAATAACAATTTTTAAAGTCCTTGTGCATCATATAATAATCTAAACATTTGACAAACAACATGTTAGACCCCAAATTTTAATTCCACACTTCCTACTGATCCCCCTTTTTCAGCATGAATGAAAATGGTTCTAGTCACTGTAATTATTACATAAAATCACGTTTAATAGTATCTATTTTAAAATGAGTATTTCCCATTCTTGGATAATTCTGACTAAGACTGATAATATTCTCTAAATTCTGCAATACACGGATTTGAATGAGAGAGACTTTTGCTCATAGCTACCATGCGTTTTGGAAGAAATAGCCTGTAGCTAAAGTTGCCCTTTCTGCTTGCTTCACCGGTAGGAGGAACTGTAGCATTAGGGCTGATTTTCAGCAACCTAAACTTAATAGTTTTCATTGTCAACGTATGTTGGTGCTAATGTCTTTAAAGAAGACTAACAGTGTTTTAATAATCATTTTAGTTCTGAAATTTTGAAAAAAAATACAAAAAAATAAGACCTTCCAGGCCACACTCTCCAGCACTATATTAGTGGATGATACGTCAGAGCATTTAGGTGAGCCAGGGTGCCTAGCCCTTGAACCTCAGCTTTCCAAAAAGCTACCTGCACAACCCAAGGCACTTCCACTTTGGCCGGTTAGTCCCTCTAAGAGCTGGAGGGAGAAGTAATGGTCAGCTTGAAGGAGATTTTGAGACACTGAAAATAAAACATTTAACGAAGAGTCTTTTCTTTGTGAGTACTTTCCTTCCCAGAAAAAGGGAGCAAATGACACCAAAACATTAAGACAAGGAACCCATCCTAAAGACCTGAGGCAGAAAAGCAGAGTCCAAGAGCCGCATGGCAAGCGGAGCTCCTTCACAGGAAGGGGTTGCGTTGCTTCTGCCGCCGTGACCCATGATGCCGCAGCTGGGTTGTCTGGTTGCTGTGCTGTTTCGCTTTCTGCTCAGTGTGCTTCACCACTGAGTCTAGAGCCAAGCGGGGTCCTGGGTAATCCCTGTGGAGACAAGATTCATAGTCATTCTGGGCAGTTCTGTTCCCCACCTTCATGGTGCTGATGTCTAAGTTCCAGCATTAGAATCTTATCCATCTACTGAGAGCATTAAAAGGGACAAACAGATCAAAGCAGAGAATTAATTGCATCAGATCAGTCTCTACTGTTCCAAGTCTACAGAGTTATATTCTGTTCCACTTCTCATTACAAATGTTGCATATCATTAAGTGCCACATGGCTTCCTCAGCCCTACCATAACTCTGAAGGAGACATCCTCTAATAAAAAGTAAACAAGACGCTGCAGGAAAATGACAGTAGCAAAGAGATGCTCCAAATTTAAATTTAAATTTACTTATTTATTTATTTATGTACAGGGTCTCACTACACAGCTTGAACTCACAGTGATCCTCCTGTTTTCAGCCTCCCCAGAGCTGGGATTACAGGCACACACCACCACAGCAGGCTCTGGTGGCCTGCTCAGCAAGCCCAGGGAAGGGGCTGGCATGGCGTGTGGTGCCAGGGATCGAACCGGGCCCCTAGAGCTTGCTTAAGCAGGCACTTAGTCAGCTGAGCTATCTCACTGGCCTCAAATTTTAATATTGTCTCACTTCAATGATAGATTCCAAAAAAGAAGTAAAATTATAATTAATTTTTTCATCAATTAAAATCCTAAAATGTTTTAAACCCTTATAGCCAGAGATGCAGTTCTCTTTCTCTTGCAACATCATGTTTCCAGTAAGTTTATTTAAAATTTTACCTGAACACATTCTGTTCACTTTTGGGTCGATGGCCCTTAACGCCTAAATTTTCTCTTTCCATAGGTATGTGAAAAAATTTCTCTAATGAATATGGAGTGGCCATGCATGTCTCTCAGCTTGAACCAGCTCTGTGACCTCTCTGGTTTGGCTTCCTTTTCTAGTTCCTAGAGTTAATAGTATGCATAGAATGTCATGACAATGGACCCAAGCCAATAACATGGACACAAAACCTGTGTGCCACATCAGAGTAGTTTATCTTGGGCAAAATTTGTTCTCCATTTTTTTTTTTTTAATGTATTTAGTACAAGGCCTCCAGGGCCTCACTACACAGATCAGACTCCTAGTGATCCTTCTATTTTCAGCCTCCCAAGTGCTGGGATTACAGAGTCGAGTCACCACGCCCAGTCTCAATTGCTGTCTCAGCATGCCCTGGGGGCACCAGCACAGCCCGCTGGGGATTGAACATGTGTCCCTACATTTTGCCTAAGCAGGTGCTTTAGTTTGCTGGGCTATCTGGCCGGCCCTCCATCGCACTCTTGACTCAAATATATATTGTTTCAACTAGAGAAAAAGGGTTACAGTCTCATATAAATAGTCATTTTCATTCCTTAGTCATTTGTACTACATCTTACAACATGCTACTTTAAGCCTAATGAACCATTTTCTGAGAAAATATTTGCCATCCAGCTTTGGGTTCAGCTTTAAGGAAATCCTGTGTAGCTGAAGAAAAACCTGGTGTTTCTGAGACCATGTTCCTAGCAGCTCAGTAAAAATCAACATGTGAGTCAGGTGTGCTGGGCACATTCCTGTAATCCCAGTACTCTGGGAGGCTAAGGCAGGTGGATCACAAGTTTGAGTCCAGCCTGGACTATTTAATGACTTGGTGAGAACTTGCTTGTAAAAATAAGGAAAGAACAAAAAGAAATCGCTTAGGATGTAGGACAGTGTGAATGCTTTGCATTCAATCCCCAAAATGGCCAAAATAAAATAAAGTAAATAAAATAAAATGAGAGCCATAGTCTTTGATTTAATATTTTCAATTTTGAATTTGATTTTAATTTTGTTGCTGCATTGCTTTCATGTGCTGCATGCCTGATATTTGTAGTTCCTCTTTCATTTTTAAGTATTTTCTTCATGAGCTCACCTTCTTTGTCCATTCTAGAGCAGTCACCTAAAACTGAGGCTCCTATCCACTATTACCGTCAAGTCGGGAGCTCAGAGTTTACAGCTAGAACCTCCACGGTGCTGCTAGCAGAAATCTAATGCAGCTGCAGTTTTAAAGTAGCAAAGATTGTTCTGCCAACCAATGTCGAAATGGCCTGTGAAGACACTCTTTTCTAAGTAATTGTATGTTTGCCTCAGCTGTGCCTGCTTACTAAGGCCGCTGTGATTTCCAAGCATCTGCCAAGGCATCTGCTAAGGCCCTGTCTGCCAGCATACAAACTCTAAGTGTAGTTCAAGATCAAGACGCAGCAGACTGCAACCTGAAGTTCCCCATGGTTGGCCAAGGCCACCCATGCCCTCTATTGAGGCCCACTCACCCAGCAGCATTGCCTATGCTAATCCTGCAGTGTGGCTGGCATCTGCCAATAAGCCTGGATCCTGAAGTCTGTTGCTCTCAGTAAGCACAGTAAAAACCAGGAGTGTCACTATGAATACATAGTAGTACACACTTTAAGATCAGAACGCATTAAAGCATGAAGCCCAAAGCCACATATACTATTTCCATAAATTCCTCTCTTCTGTACATTCCCCCCAAATTGCCTTTTGTATTATATCATAGTCTCTGAATGCTGAAGTCATTATAGTGATCTTCGAGTAACTCAGTTTTTGTCATTACACTTTCTTATCTTGGATTCTGAACAAACTGAGAATTTTGCATCTAGGAAGTAATACACTTAGAACTAAAATTGGTAACCCTGATACTTGTAACTTATAGGGTGAGGGAAGTCGTGTGTGTGTGTGTGTGTGTGTGTGTGTGTACGTAGAGGAGGAGATGATTAGCTGCTATTCAGCACATGAAAAGAACAATCTCAAGATATTATCATTTAGGGAAAATAAAATAAGATTTGGGACCATCAAGCATGAGCAAATTATGCTTCTCAAATTCCACTACGGAATGAGTAAAAGAGACGGAAAATGTCAGGAGTGTTACCGTAATTGAGATCTCTCTGCAACAAGGAAATATCTAGAATATAGTAGAAATTATAGACATATATATGTATATAGTTCATTCTGAAATATACATATGTTTTCCCACTTACAGTACTGCATCATATGTAGTAGTTACTTTCACAGGTTAACACATGTTACCTATTTTAAATTAAAAATGTACCTGAACACAAAATTGTAACTGAAAGGATCAGAGTAACCAAATGTCATATTCAAAACTCTTATTTTAGAATATAATATGCATTATAAGTTGGTTTTTGAAATCACAACACTGATTTTCTTTTTTTTACAATGGCTCTAACATGTGATTGATGACAGCTCAAGCATCAGGAAAGCCTTCAGGAGGTGTACTTCCGACGCCGATCTCTTGTAAATGGAATGGGTCACTGATGAGATGGGGTAGCCGGTAGTGGCTCAGATTCTGGAAACATGATTAGTGTTTGCAATAGGAAATAAACTGATGAAGTCAGGCATAGAGATTTTCATGAAGAAGCAATATGCCTACCTGTGAGGTTGTACCATTTTGGTGTTCTCTTTCATTTCTTTTCCTGGACTGGTCTTAAACCTTCTGATATCCATGTCACAGCGGGTGGTTGCTATTGACTTTTTTTCCTGCCATGATTGAAAGGTTTTCAATCTGAACCCCCACCCTGATTGTACCAGCTTATCAGATTATATAGTTTACAAGAACAAAACGTTCTCACAAGGTCTTATAAGACCCTATGCAGCTTCTTCACCTCCTCTACCATGAAGGACATAGCAAGATGTCATCTATGCTCTAAAAAAGAGAACAAATTCCTTTCCTGGACTACAAGTTTGCCATTGCCCTGAACTTGGACTTTCCAGCTTCCAGAACTATGAGGAATACAATTTTGTTGTTCATCACTACCCAATTCATGGTTTTTAGTTGTAGCAGCCAACTTGGACTCAAACATTAGTAGAAAATAAAGGAGAATCAAGAGAATCTCAGAAAGCTAAAAACATGGATATGTTTGTTTCCTCTTGTTTATGAAAACTGATAATAAAAGTGAAGTAAAAAATGCAGGAAGAAGTTTTCCAGTAGTTCCATCATCTTTTTCTTCTACAGTGATTTTGGAAATCAATCACCTCATTGGGAAAGTACAGCTAACAAAATATTCAATATGGAAATAATGCGCGGTGCAATTTCTAACACAAAAGAAAAGTAGTTCTTATGGTATGTTATTGGACTGTCCATTCACTTGCCAGAAATGGGCACATTCAAGCTCTAGTATGCTATTCCCATTAAATTGCACTTTATATCATTAAATTTTTGTATTGGAAGATCTAATACAAAAAATTACATTCCTTCAGACTACTTCAAATGAAGAATTTTTTCAGCAGCCAAATACAGTAATTACATCAGATTGGCAACTTTACAATAGCTTTTATAATTTTCATGGTATTTCCAGGTGTTTTGCAAGTTGATTAGTACTTCATACTACTTTTTTAAAAATAAAAGAACAAAAATCAATCAGTTAAATTGTGAATTTTCTAAATTCTTACTTAACTACAGCATTGTATGGCACTTTGATTAAAATGCATTTATAATGCATTTGCAAAATCATCTGTAATTAGAAACATTTTTATGAGTGAAAATCTGAGTCTGTTTCCATGATTCTGTCTCCTAGAGTTTCCTCAGATGAACAAGGGAAGGAAAGTTATTTAGTCATTGTGATTGTATGTCCCATGCTCAATTTGCGAGAGTCATGTATTCATGACAAAAAGTAACATGGTGGTGTTTATGTTTACAATTGGAATTAAGTGGAAAGTTTAATGTTGGGCTCACAATGTCAACGTGCATGAAATACAGGGGATAAGAAAATAGATAAGCCATAACACATGAATACAGAAGAACACAACATAATCGCAAAGATAAATGTATATTTACCAGAAATTATGCCTTGGGGTGCACTGAGACAGCGATTGAGACTGGTGGGTGGCGCGCGCCTGTATACCCAGGGCTTTCGAGGCTGAAAGCAGGAAGGTCACTACGAGTCGGATCTGTGTAGTGAGACTCTGTAGACCCTGCTGAACCTGTACCAAATACATTTTTTTAAGAAAGAAATTATGATATAATGTTTTCTGTTATGTTAATTTGGAATGTGCAGGAAGGCTCTCATTTTTTTGAGTTAAAATATATGTTGTTTATGTCAAAATGAAAACTCACCTCAATTATAATTTTTCTCATTTTGAAAGAAAGCATCAGACAGACACAAGACCTCCGTTCATGTTCACACGCTTGGATGATCACCTGCCCTGTACGTAGAATACGACCCAAGGGTAAATAGTCCCTTACTTTAAATGACAAAAAATTTTAAAATAATCTCAAATGGTTTTGCTGAATCTTGAGTTTATTTTGCAATATTATCTTTGTAAATTTCTTAAATTTGTGTTGCTATTTCTTTCTACATAGTTTCCATTAAGCTCTGGATTAGAAAAAAAATGGCTTTTTAAAAATTGTTAATATTTTTTTTCCCGGAGCCGGGGATTGAACTCAGGCACTTGCACTTGCCAGGCAAGCGATTATTCTACTGAGCCATCTCCCCAGCTCCAAATTGTTAATCTTTAATTATCATTATGCTCATTTCAAAATTATAACATTTTGGAGCAAATTGCTTTTTAGAGATCTTTGTCATTTTGCAATGTTTTTATCAGAAATTTCTTCGTTTATTTTCTCAGTGATTCCCTTTGAAATTAAGGAACTATTTAACTGTATCTTTGTGTCTTTAAATTAGCACTTAACACATTTGTAAAAATATTCCAATGTTTATTACATCTTTACTTAGTATTTTGTTAATGTCACCTACGTTTAAGCTATTTTTTTCTGCTTCACTTGGCTATACTAACCAACCAATTGTTTTATTTTTTGTTTTTTAACAACAGATTTGTGCTCTTCCTCATACTTCTTGTGTGCTTTGGAATTAGGTATTGTCTGTATCTACCTATATGTAGTTGTGTTGCTTGCTTTTACTTATATTCTTATTATTTACCTATTTTTAATTCTTTTCTGTATTTTTAGGGAAGGATCTAAAAGGTGTTCAGGATCTCACTACTAGATCGGACTTGTAGTGATCCACCTGTTTACAGCCTCCCAAGAGCTGGGATTACTGGTGCGTGCCACCATGCCCAGTCTCAATTGCCATCTAAGCGCAGTCTCAATTGCCATTTTAGCGCACCCCGGGGCTGGGGCTGGCACAGCAGGCCCAGGGATTGAACTCCCTGCCCCTGCTCCTGCTTGCAGGTGCTTTAATCCACTGAGCTATTTGTCCAGCCCTTCTTATATTCCTATACACTATCTCCTTTTTGGTTGATAATTTATTTCTGAGCTTTATTTACCCTATTAAATTAATATTTTAACATTTTTAAACTCTGTCTCTGCCCTTCCCTCTGTGATTCTGTACAGTGTGCTTTACCTTTGCTCTATCATTAGCTTGTATAAATTCTTTTATTGCTAATATACTTTATTCTTCACAGTTGCTGGTCCATTGATTGATTCTGTGATATACTGATGTTAATATCACATGGGTACCTTCTGGTTAGGCACCTTTAGAGAATCCTGAAGAACTAAGTCACTGTCACACAAATCAATATATTCTAGTTCAAATATTTGTACAGATAGCCACTTCAAGGGCAGCACACTGTATTCAGAAAATGTGCTGGATAACAATGATAACACTGAGTAAAAAATACCTGCCACTGAAATACATTGTATTTTAGTTAGCAAATAATTTGTGATAAAAAGATAATAAAATAGAAAACTGAACCAAGTCCAGAACTTTACATGTATTAGCTGAAAAGAAAGTAAACACCTATATATGTGCTAATTATTCTTTAAAAACAAATCTCATGTTGATTGCAATACTGCAGAACTTTTCAAATTTCTACATGGTTCTGCTTGCCAGAAATGATATCCTGCGTGTTGGAAACATTATCATTTTCACTAAGCTCATTCAAACTCATGATTAATCCAAGTTTATCTTTATAGTTTTCCTGTGATATTCGGTTGATTTAGAAACTCAAATATTTCTTCATTTTTGCAGCCTCTTTTCTTAATAAAGCTTTCAACCTTATCCACCTGTTGTATTTTTTTAGAACATTCATACCTCACATGAATACTTACACTCACATTGAATTCTAGTGCAAGCCAAATGGGCTTTAGTAGTAATGTCTTTACTACTTGAAGTTTGTTTCACATTTCTACTAGCTCCCTGACAATCAGAAGGGAGTAGTCACCAAAAACGTTCTTATAAAACATGATTTATGGGGCCGGGTAGATAGCTCAGTTGATTAAAGCACCTGTTTAGGCAGACTCAGGGGCTGGGGTTCAATCCCCAGCCTTCTGTGCTAGCCCCGCCCCTGGGGCACTCTGAGATAGTGATTGAGTCTGGGCTTGGTGACATGCACCTGTAATCCCAGCACTTGGGAGGTAGAAAACAGGAGGATCACTATGAGCCCAATCTGTGTAGTGAGACCCCAAAGAGCCTGCACTAAATACAAAGAAGAAGGAGAAGGAGGAGAAGGAGGAGAAGGAGGAGGAGGAGGAGGAAGAGGAGAAGGAGAAGGAGAAGTAGCAGGAAGAGGAGGAGGAGGAGGAAAAGAAGAAGAAGAAGGAGAAGGAGGAGAAGGAGAAGGAGAAGGAGAAGGAGAAGGAGAAGGAGAAGGAACATGATTTATGTTTTCCATGTCAGATTCTTTAGAAGGCGGATTCCTGTATCTTATCAACTGCAAAAGCATTTCTTCTTTCAACAGGCACATTCAGTTACCACAAAGTCTGAGGAATAATCTGTTTCTAGAATGCTCTGCCTGACAGTTAGGAAGAATATAATACTTTTAAATTGATTGTTTTCATTGGAGAGTTAAAAATAGGTGAGTGTTCTACCCACTTCATTGCTATAAATTGGGCACATCATGTACCCAGATTGTATAGTATAATACGGATTATACTACTTACTTTAACTTGAAAGTTTACTTCAGCGCTGTGGCAAGGGTCTTTAAGACCACTCCCAAGTTTAATAATTTTTCAAAATTCTCATAGGACTCGGAAGTGAAGGAAGTCAAAATTATTGCTTATTATAGCAAACAGATGAATAAAGAAAATGTATCACGTGCCGAGGAGATAACTCAGTGGCATGAGTACCTGACTGCAAGTGCAAGGTCCTGAGTTCCAGCCCCTGTACCAAAACAAACAACTGTCAAATAAAGTGGCATAAGGGTTGAAAATGTGGAAGAAAATATATGTAAGCTTCCCAAAGTTCCAGCTCACGGCTAAGTTTTCCAGAAGCGGTGAGTGCAGAACTTGCAAATTATTTTCCACCAGAAAATCCTGTCTGAGCCTGTGAACTCGTGCTTTCATTGCCAACCCTTTGCATGGCCACAAAGCGCCTGCTCACTGCCCAGTTCCTGAAGTTACAGACACCAGAAGGAAAGGAAACGCGGTCTCTATGTAACATTGCCTGGATGTCTGCTCTGGACAAAAGTGACTCAAGCACAGCATGTGAAACATCCTTACCAGTTCAAATCCATGTTTTTCAGGGTCGGACAAATAGCTCAGTAGATTAAAGCATCTGCAAACAGGATTAGAGGCCCGGGGTTCGATCCCCAGGCTTGCTGTACCAGCCCCACCCGCGCCCCCAGGGTACGCTGAGATGGCAATTGAAACAGCGATTGAGTCTGGGCATGGTGACATGCACCTGTAATCCCAGCTCTTGGGAGGCTGTAATCAGGCAGATCACTACCAGTCTGATCTAGTAGTGAGACCCTGAACACCCTTCCCTAAAATTCAAAAAAGAAAAAATAATATGTTTTTCAAAGGCAGCTTCATTTCCGTATGACTCATGTTTTCCTGTAACTTGTTCATTTAAATTATGGAATTCAATATTTTATTCTGTTCTCAGACATTTGTTCACTTCACATTCTAGAACATTTTTATTACTTTAAAGAGAAATGCGTAGTTTTTAGGTATCGTGATCCCATAGCCCTTCTCGAGCTCCAGACACTACCGGCCTATTCTCGAGTTCCATGCATTTGCTCTTCCTGGACATTTTATATCATGAAATCATGTGATATTTCTGGAGGCCTCCTTTTAGTCAATGATTGGAAGCTTTACACCTGCTGTGACAACTACCAATTCTTAGTCCCTTTTTTTGGTTGAAAAGTGAATATACTACATTTCACTTTTTTCCCCATAATTTTATTGAGAAACAAATGGCAATGAGACAGTTTCAAACCAAATTGGTAGGACAGTTTCAATAATTAACACATTACATACATTCTTCCTAGTGGTTAATTGCTGTACAAGATGTGGACATGATAGCCTATTTACAAACACCATTAGAACAAATCCCTCTATTCATTAAGAGAATGTAACTATATATCTATCCTAACCACTTAGAATACACAGATACAAAATGGACATTCATCTGTATACCTTTTTTTTAAGTTCCGTTATTTGAATATTATAGGTGTGTGAACTCAGCAAAATATTCTAAGAGTCCAGTAGTCCACAATAGTACTGGGTCTTCCGCTTGACTGGCAAGTTGAGAACTATAATGCGGAGCCCAAGTGGCACGTGAGCTTTGACCAGGCTCTTGGCAGGTGATGACCTGGCTGGAGCACCGCTCTCGGGGAGGACCAGCCTTGCTGAGCTCCTAGCTGAGCGCGCTCTCAGGAGGGAGGATGCGGCGGGCAGGAGCGCAGCACGGGCCGGGCTTCGGAAGACATGTGTCTCGCTCCGGCCCTCTTGCTTGCTCTCTGCTGAGAGGTGGCCATTCCTGGTGCAACGCTCCTCATCCAAGCCCTTTTCCACGCCCCCTCCTGCCCGGCATGAATGGAATCCTCTGAAACCTTTAGCCAAAGTAGAACTTTTCTGGGCTGGGGAAATAGTGGCATATGTGCTTGCCTGGCAGGCGCAAGGTCCTGAGTGCAATCTCCAGTACTGCAAAAAACAAAAACAAACAAACACCCCCCCACTGTTCCCCTTGAAGTTGAATGAGCCTGATACAATGTCCCAAGAAACACAAACGTGACTGACACATTTACATTCATTAGGTGACTGATATTTTGTTTACATCCTTTTCTATTATGAATAATGCAGTTAAGAAACATTAGTGTACACATTTTTGGGTGAACATATATTTTCATTTCTCCTTAATCAAAGCTAGGAGTAGACGTATTAGATCACATCTTTTTTGTTCACTACCTATGGGATTACCAGGCTATTTACCAAAATGAGTTTAGTGTTTTTTTCTCAACAGGAGTTAGAGTTTTGATTTCTCAGTATCTTTCGCAACATTTGTTATTTTCTTACATTTATATTTCACCCATTTTAGTTTTGGGGAAGTGATATCTTACAGTTTTAATTTGCATTTCTCTGACAATGAAATTATGTCCAGAATTTTTAAGTGCCATTTTTGTCTTGCTTGGGTAAAATATTTATAAGCTTTTTCTAGTTCATAACTTCAATCTTTGCTTTTATTGAGTGAAAGTGAGAAAAATAGGTAAAATCCCTTTATCATGTGTACAATTAACAAATATGTTTTCTCTTATTCTTTGAACTACATTTTCCTGTTATATAGTGTCATTTGGAATAAAATTATTTTAAATTTTAATGAAGTTTAACTTAATTACTTCTGACATCTGTTCCTAATCATCTTTAAGAATGGGTCATGTACATTTTTTCTTATGCTTTCTTCTCACAGACTTACAATTTTTTAAAAGAATTAAAACTTATTAATTAATTAATTACTTAGGTACAGGGTCTTGTTACACACTTGGGACTTGTAGTGATCCTCCTATCTCAGCTTCCCCAGTGCTAGGGTTACAGGCGTGTGCTACCGTGCCTGGTTCCTGGGATGAGAAGACTCACCCAGAGCTCCTGGGGCAGCACGCACAGCATGTGCTTGCCAGGCAGGCACTTAGACCACCGAGCTTTTTTATTTTCTTTATTTTATTTTTGGGGGGGCACATCTTTAATCCCAGCATAGCATAGGCTGAGGCAGGAGAGTCAGTATGTGAAGAGAAATCTGCTGTTATTCTGATGAGTTTTCCTTTAAATGTGATCTGTTTCTTTTCTCTAGTGGCTTTTAGTATACTGTTCCTCTGCTGAATTTCTGGGATCTTGATTATTATATGTCTGGGTGTGGTTTTCATTGGGTTGATTTTATTTGGAGTTCTATATGCTTTGGTTCCCTGAATGTAAGATAGGTTCCCCATATCTGAGAAGTTTTCTGCTATTACTTCTGTCCATATTCTTTCTATATCATTTGTATTGACTCCTTCTTTCTCATTGATGCCTATTTGTCTCACATTGTTCATCTTTGCATCGTCTCGCAGATATTGAATTATTTTTTTCCTTCATTCTAGTGGTTTTTAAGAGATCTTTTCTTACCTTTTCACTAGATGCAATGGTGTCTTCAAGGTCAGAAAGTCTATTTTCATTTTAATTCAAACTGTTTTGCCACTTTGTGATTGAGGTTTTAATTTCCTGTATAACACTTTAAATCTGCTTCATGCATTCTATCTCTTTCCTATATTTCTCATTCAAGGAGTCCATCATTTTTATATTCTCCTCTATTTTTTTAATCAGTGTCTTCTTTAGAAACATTCAGTCCTTTTTTATTATACTTATCACTTTTTTACTTCAGAAATAATTTCTTCTTTTCTTATTGGCAGAACCAGGGATTGAACCCAGGCCCTTGCGTTTGCCAGGCAAGCACTTATTCTACTGAGCCATCTTCCTGGCCCCTCAGAAATTATTTCTGATCTGATTTTCTCTATACCTTTCTGCAGTTGTTTCTTTACTTCAGATGCCATTATTTCAGAGATTTCAGGTGTGTGCTTTCCAATTTCTTCTATGTTATTGCCTCCAGCATTTGTTCTGATGGGCTCGGGGCCTGAGAAAGCATTTTGCTCCATCTCTGTCATTTTGTAGAGCACCGTCTTCTGACCTTTGGTGTAGAGCTTTGGTAGAGTTATTACCTTAGCACCAGATGCAAGTTCTAACTCATCCAGGTGGGTATGGCTTGGGTCTAGCTTCTGTGCTCCCTTTTACCTGCTGCAGACCTTGGAGGCGAACACACTGTGCCACTCTGGCAAGATGTTCTGCTCCTGGATCAGCTGGGTGGGTCTTGCCTCTAGCCTATCTGCAGGGAGTTCTGCCGCAGGGTTCCACACCAGGCCTGTCTGATAGAGAAAGTTCCACACATATGCCTGCCCTACATGCTGGCTGGAGTAAGGATCAGTCAGTACAAGTTTGAAAACAGCCTGGGCGAATAGTGAATTGAAGACCATCTAAACTGCTCAGTGAGAACTTGTATTCAAACAGCAACCAGAAATACTTAGTTGGTCAGATGTACAATTTGTTATCAGGAGACTCAGTTTTGTTCCAGTTATTTATGTCTGTTTTTATGATAGCATCAGAATATTTTGAAAACTGTAAGTTGTAAATAGTTTTTAAGTCAGGAGCTGTAAGTGCTATAAATATATTTTGAGTTTTGAAGATACCCCTTTACGGTCAGATGAAATTCTAAATTTTTAACTTTAGGAGCAGATCTTTCTTTTCTGAAAACCTTGATCACTGATATTTTGAAGAAAATTACATTGTGTGAATAGATTAATTGAGCAATCTTAACAATATTAAGTCTCCCAGTGTAATCATCCGATGTATTTTTCTACTCATTTAGTTATATTAATTTTTTCAACAGTGTCTTGTGTTCTTAAATGCATAAGCAAGTCTTGCTTAAACTCATCTTTAGGTATTTTAATCTTTTTCTCACTTTTTTCTTTTTTTGTCACTTTCATAAATGGAATTATTTTGAATTTGAGAATTTTTGTTTTACTGCTTGAGGATACAGTCTCAACTAATTTGTGTATCCTGATTCTCCATCTTATTATCTTGCTTAATAAGTATATCTAGTAAGGTCTTAACTAGAAATAGCAAAAATGAAGAGCTATACTTTTTAACTTATATTAGGAAGAAAGACTCTTCATTAATTATGTTAGCTAGTTTTATTTAAGTAGATATTTTTTATTAACTTACATTTTCCTCCATTCTCAATTTGTTTAATACTTTTATCAGTAAATGTGATAGGTTTTTGTCAAATAATTTTTCAATATATATTGCTAAGAACATGTGCTTTCGGTCTTACTAAGTGATATGGTTCATTTCAGCAACTTATTTTCAGATGCCAAATTCCACTTGAATTCCTGGGGCGAAATTCCAGTTGCTCTCTACTGACAATCAGTTGCATGCTTCTGCATTTCAATTCTTTGCATTTTGGTAAAAATTTTATGACCATATTAATAAGCAGTGCTCATTTAGTTTTTAATGCTACTTCTTTATCTGTTTTAGAATCTTGTATATTTTAGAATTTTGTGTATAAAAAATTTATACACAAAATCAGTTAAAAAAATACTCTGTCTTGGGGTCAGAGAGCTAGTTCAGTGGCATAACCACCTGCTTGGCAAGTGCAAGGTCCTGAGTTCACCCTTTGGTACCAATAAAACAAAACAAAACAAAAACTATTTTATTATCTTGTTCCATAGTTTGAAAGATGTGAAAATTAAGTATCATTTTTAAATGTATTTAGTACTGAGTCTACAGGGTCTCACTACACAGATCAGAATTGTAGTGATACTCTTGTTTTCAGCCTCCCAAGCACTGGGATTACAGGTGCACCATCTCAGTCGCCGTCTCAGCACACCTTGGGGAAGGGGCCGGCATGGCATACAGGGATCAAACTCTGGTCCCTGTGTCTGCATAGCAGGGGCTTTAATCCACTGAGCTGTCTGGTTGGCCCTAGCATTATTTCTTTCTGAAATACATTATTTGGCATAATTCAGTAGTAAAAATTCAGATTTTTTAAAGTTTTCTTTTGTATTACAAATTCTTTTATTTTTTTCATAGATGTTCAATAAACTATTCAGATCCCCAAATAGTATTGTTATTGCTACTTTCTAAAAAATATTTTTATTAATTTCCACTGCTTCGTTTACTATTTGATTAGACTTTTTTTTTTTTTTTTTAACTGGGGATTGAATTTAGGGCCTTGCTCTTGACAGGCAGGCGCTTATTCTACTTAGCTATCTGCCCGGCCCTGATTAGTCTCTGTTTAATTTTTATTATTTCCCACCTTTGTATTGTATTTCCTGTGTGTGTGTGTGTGTGTGTGTGTGTGTGTGCGTGTGTGATATCAGGAAGAGAATGTTAAGTTACTTAGTTGATATCTTCTTTTTAAAATAAGTATTTATAGCTAAAATTTCTCTGTAAACAGTGTGTAAGGTGTAAATTTTGGTATGTACATGATACTTTCATTTTGTTTATTTTCGAACGTCTTATTTTCTTTGTGTAATTGGCTGTTTATTAGGTTAATAGGTTAGTTAATTGGCTTAATTTCAAGTGTTTTGTCTAAGGGAATCATAATACCCAAGAAGACAGAGCAACTTAGAGGAACAGTGGATCAGCAGAACAATCAGTATGTGCACTAATAGGGGATACCCATGTCTTGTTCTAAATACACTGTATATACAGCGTTTATTGTGGTTTCTTTTTAATATTTACTTTTCTATATGGTTCCGGGGATTCAACTCACAGCTTCTCATGCGCCAGGCAAAGCAGCACTCAGGTGGCTTTTCTGTCTCGTATGGATGAAGTTTATGTGGCCTGCAGTACCAGGGATCACCCAGTCCCTTGCTCTTACCAGGCAGGAGCTTAGAATGCTGAGCCATCTCCCCAACTATGAACACATATTTTTGGAAAATGAGGAAGATCTTCTTGCTGATACAAGAAGATCTTATTTCATACAATGATTTTATGAAATAAACTCAATATTTGCTAAGTACAATAAAGTACATGTAATAAAATCAGGTAATGATATAGTTATGAATTTGTATAATCTTATGACTTACAAGATCCTGTCTCATTATTTGTTCTTGTGAATTAGAGAAGCATTAATAGCCATTTCCTTATTCCAAAACAGCTTTTCTCTGCCAAAGTAAAGTATGTTCTTATGGTTAAGTACATTATATGTCTATGAACTATAGACCCAAAATACATCATTTTGATGAAATATCTCTCTCTCTTTTTTTTTTTTTTTTTTTTTTTTGGTACTAGGAATTGCACTCAGGATCCTATACTTGCCAGGCAGGTTCTGGGCTGCTGAGCTATCCCCCACTCAATTTTTTTTTTTTTAATTTATTTTATTTATTTATGTGTGTGTGTGGCCAGCTCAGCCCACCAGGGGGCGGGGCTGGCTGGCATGTGGTGCTGGGGGATTGAACCGCAGTCCCTGTGGTTTGCTAAACTTGTTCTAAGTAGGTGCTTTAGACCACTGAGCCATCTCACCAGCCCCTCAATTTTTATTATAAAGGGAAAAATAAAAAACAATGATACAAAATTTCAGAAGATAGTAGGTAACAGTAGTTATTACATTGCATATTGTTATAGTCAAAGTAATTTCTCAGATTACAAGCTATATGCATGAACAATGGATCAAACAATATAAGGACAAACCTTCGTTTTCAATGAATTAATAGAAATTAGTAGCCTAGCTATCTTAATTATCCTATGTATATATTTTTTTCTTTTCCCTTCCTTTTTTCTGCTTTCCCCATCCCAGTTTCTCTTTCCTTTTGAACATTTTCTTTACATTTTCCAATAGCTATTTTACAGTTTAGATCTCATTCTCTCGGCTTCTTACACCAGGGAACAATACAATACTACATATGTGAGTCTGATTTATTTCACTTTTGAGTGAAAGTTATATCTATTTACCTATAAAAGTCTCAACTTTATTCTTCTTTATAGATGAGTAGTACTCTATGGTACAAAAATACTACATATTTTTGATTCATTTCTTAGTTGATGAGCATTTGGATTGTTTCTGAGATTTAGTTATTACAAATTGTGTTGTTATAGACATGGGTACACATATATTATGTGACATAATGTTCTTAATTCTTCTTGAAAAATACCTAAAAGGGGAACAACTGGGTTGAATGACACCTTGAATCCTAGTTTTCTAAAGGAATCTCCACATTGATTCCATAGTGGTTGTACTAGTCTACACTCCCACCAACAGTGAAGGGTTCCTTTTATCCCATTACCCTTCCAGCATTTGTTCTGAATTGTTTCTTGATAGCCTTTCTCTCTGCAGTGAGGTGAAATATCAATGTTGTTTCAATTTGTATCTCTTGAATGACCAATGATAATGAATATTTTTTCATGTATTTATCTGCCATTTTTATTTCTTCATCTGAGACATGTGTATTCAGCTCAGATACCTATTTGTGGATTGTGTTTTTGAATTTGGGGGTCTTATTTTTTCAGTTATTTTCAGGTTCTAAATATAAATTGTCTGCAGGACAGTTGTTTAATGTTCTTTCTCATTCTCTGTGTTGTCTTTGCACTATTTTGGTTATTTTTTGTTGTAGTGCAAAAACTTTTTAGTAAGGTGATATCTCAGTCATTGGTTCTTAGACCTATTTTCCATGCAGTTTGAGTTTGGTTCATGAACTGTCGTCTGCTTACACCTATGTCTTCAAGATTTCTACTTGCTTTCTCATCCCATATATTTAGTTTTTCTTTTTTAATTTTTAGATCTTTGATCAATTTTGACTTTAACACTTCATGATGTACATAGGTCTAATTTTAATCTTTGGCACGTAGAGAACCAGTTTTATAGCTTTATTATGAAACAGAATATCTTCGTTCCAATGAGCATATTTGGGCCCTGCTTTATCAGAGGCAAGATGCTGAGTATGTTGCAAGTGATTTCTGTATCTTCTCTTTTTATATTCTGCTCCATTGATCTTCAAGCCTTTTTTGTCTGGTATCAACATGGTTCTATCATGATAGCTTGCAGTATAATTTCAAGTCAGGGACTGTGATGCCTTCTGTCTTGTTGTTTAGTCAGAATTGCTTTTGCTATTCTAGGTCTCTTCCAAAAATAAATTTTAGGACTTCTTCATTTGGTTCTTTGACATATGCCAATGATATTTTGATCAAGATTACATTAAACCTGTATTACAAATTTAGGAGTATGGCCAACATTTTCACTATGTTGGATCTTCTTATCCATGAGTAAGGGATGACATTCCATTTTCTTATATCCTCTCTGATTCCCTTTTTTAGGGTACTGTAATTTCCATTGTATACTTTTACTGCCTTTGTTTGATTGATTCCTATTTTATTTGGGGGGATGCCATTGTAAAGGATATGGTTCTCTAATTTCTCTGTTAGTGAGCTTGATGTTTGTGTACAAGAATGCTATTTATTTTTAAACATTGACTTTGTATCCAGCTATACCACTGAACTTTAAATCTAGAAGTATTTTGGAGGAGTTTTGGGATCCTCTATGTAGAGTATCATGTCATCTGCAAATAAGACTTTAACTTCTTCCTTTTCTATACCTATTCCTTTTATTTCTCTGTTTAATTTCTCTGGCTAATATTACCAGAGCCATATTGAATAGGAGTGCTAATAGGGAATACCCATGTCTTGTTCTAAATACACTTTATATACAGTATTTATTGTGGTTTCTTTTTAATATTTACTTTTCTGCATGGTTCTAGGGAGTCAACTCACAGCTTCTCACATGCCAGGCCAGCACTTTACCTCCCAACTGTATCCCTCACACTTAAAGTTCCTTTTGAAATCAGTGAAAGGTGGAAAGTTGTATTATTCAGCATTACCTAACAGTGAAATACCTAATAGTCAATAGGTAAGTAATCATGAATCTACATAATGTGGCATTTGTCATCAGATCTGGATTCTTCAATCGCGAATGTTGAGAAAGGTCATGACAGACCCTCTGGAAGCTTGAGACTTTGTTAGAAGAGCTGACTTCGTTTATCAGAGTCTCAAACCAGTGAAACAAATTGTGTAAGTAACTGTCTGAGGTTGACAATCCGACAACCCAAAGGGCTCTTCATGTAAATCTCTGAATCTAAAGGCTGAAGATCCACAAGTTCTGCTGTCAAAGGTAAGGAGAGCCATGTTGCTGTGGACGAACCACTGGTCAGCCTGAGCGGCAATGCCCGGCTCCGTTGCGTCAGTGCGGTCTTCAGGACGCATGTGAAGATTGTTGCTGGAAAGGCCTAATGGTAGAATGAGAGGAAATGATCACATGCTGCCCATATCCCAGGAGCGCTGGCAGAGGCTGGTCTTCCTGATAGGTCCTGGGCTGCTTTTGTCAGGGGAAGGGCTCTCGTTCTCATTGTGTTCTATTTAGGCGAGCACTGGTCTACACCTTGAGTCCAGTTCGGACCCCTCGGTGTTTCTGGAATTGATCATTCACACAGACAGGACTGACTTCGCAGCATCCGTCACTGGCTCTTGTACCTCCTTCACACAGACTTTCCTGACACCTGGCTGTGGGCTCTAGGCCTTCATTTATTTAGATCCCTAGCACATTGCTTGCACTCTTCCCAGTTTGATTTTTGGTTGAATATTAAGGAATAATCCTATAAATTGTGTGTCCTGTATTAAATATTCCCCTGCAAACAACTGACTGCAGCAAGTATATTCAAGGGCCATGCGTTCACCTCACCTCTGCTTTTGTTTACTCTCCACAGCTCTATTCAGTAGGTGTCTTTCCACACTGAAGGCACATGTTATTCAAGTAATGCATTGAAACTCACAACCTCATGCCTTCTGGAATACACTCGCTATCATGGTTTGTGTCTAGATGTCTCCCCAAAGCCTCATACACTCATGGTGGCAGGGTTTTAATAGGTGGCTGAATCTAGAGTTTGTGATTGATTCACAGTCTAGTGCTGCAATTATGGGTGTGAGTACTACACCTGCCCTATGGGCAGGTAGCCTGTGTACAACATAAGAGGGATGAAACATCTTGTTTTCCTCCCTTTAATTACCTTTGCTGTCTTCCGTGCCCCTAAGCTGTTGCCCCTGTGCCACGTGCCGCCCTGCCTTGGAGACAGACCATTATGGACAGAAACCTCGACAAACTGTGAGCTAAATAAATCTCTCCCCTTTTTCACTTTAGGCCTTGGTATTTTGTCTCAGCAATGAGAGAAAAGTAAATAAGACATTTACAGACATAAAATAATTATTTACTAGGCTTAGAGGTAATCTATAACTCCACAATTCCTTTATTTAATGCTTACCTTCCTCCTGGAGAGTGGGTACGTGTCTATAACAAGTCTTAATTCTTTTTTAATTACTTTCCTCTCTCCTCTCTCCCCCTCCTTCATCTCTTGGTGCTTTTCTCTTTTGCAAAAGATCTCCCTCCTTTTTTTCTAATTATTTATCTTTTATGCCCTTTATTTATATTTTGGGTCTCCCATATAAGAGAAACCATTGTGTATTCATAGCACATTTTTTATCCATTTGTCTGTTCATA
>NW_004524642.1:6937032-6938931 GCF_000260255.1 Octodon degus
ATTACAGGTGCCACAAAGTCTCAACTGCTATCTCAGCACACCCTGGGGGGATTGAACCCTGGCATCTGCTTGCTGGCCCTTTAATATGCTCAGCTATTTGACCAGCCCTTTTGAGAGTATTTCAACTGAGTTAACTGGCAGGCCCTCATTTTGTAGGTTCTTTACTCTCTCCCTTAGTGTATTATTTTGCTGTGCAAAATACTTTTAATGTGATGTGCTTCCATTTGTTGATTCCTTGTAGTATTCCTGTCCAAGCAGTGTTCTTTTCAGAAATTCTTTGTCTACTTGTATATCTTCAAAAGTTGTATGTATTTTACGTTCTAGAAGATTGTTTCTTTTCTATGCTTAGATCTTTAATCCATTTTTATTTTAGTTTAGTGCACTGTGAGAGAGATGGGTCAACCTTCATTATTGGAAAAGCCAGCTCTTTGCTAAAGATCTCTTTCCTCCACTGGAATATTTGAACTTTTGATCAGAAAATAACTGTTGAGTGTGCCTGGTAGTCTGGTGCGTTTTTACGGCTGCTGTGGTTGTTTTGCTTTATTTTTTGTTTTTGTCTGACAAAGAGTTTCACAGTGCAGTTCAGAATGACCTCAAACTCACTTTGTAGCCCAGGCTGGTGTTCAACTTGCAGTGGTCTCCTGTTTCAGCCTCCCAAGTGCTGGGATTGCATGGGTGTACCACCACAGCCACCGAGACTGTTTTTTTCTTTCCTTGCTTGTTTTCTTTGCTTTTGGTAAACATGGTATTAATTACTTTTCTTATTATTGAGACAAAAAATACCCAATACTCACATTAAAGGAGGAAAGGTTTATTGGATTCACAGTGTGTAAAGATTTTTCGGCCTTAGTCGCCTGGCTCCAAGGCAGGGTAGCATGCCAGGGAGGAAACAGTTCATCGTGAAGGCACAAAAACAGGGAAGCAGCACAGATAGAGCAGGAAGTGACAGCAGTGGCTTCTCTGTCCTTTATACTTTATCCAGGCCCCCTACTCCTGGAGCAGGTAGAGCTTGCATCCAAGATGGGACACCCTGAGTACTAGCATCGCACCATGAATTGATTCCACCACCACACACTTACTGAAGTGTTACACACTCTAGATCCAGCCGCCTCGGAAAAGTCCCACCTCCCACAGCAAGGGGCTTTGGTGGAACATCTAGACACAAGCAGTACTGGACCCAATGCTATTGATTTCATTTGTGAAAGAAAAAGTGGCAAAATTTTGGTTTTTATTTTTTCTTTGCTGTGTACAAGGTTTTAATTAGGTATAATATCACTTGTTCATTCTTGATGCTAGTCTTTTTTTTTTTTTTTGCAGTTGGGGTGATCTTAAAGATTTAGTTCTTGAAACCCGAAGAAAGGTTTTATTTATTTATTTATTTGGTTTTTACAAGGTCACGGTATGTAGTTCAGGCTGGCATCAAACTCACAATCATCTTGCCTCACCCACTTGAGCATTAGAGGAGTTTGCCAACCAACTTTGCTCCTGAGTATTTGAATATCTACCTTTGGTCTATATTTTCAACCAACAGAGTTACTTCTCCTTTAGTGATTTCTATACTTTCTTTTAGTTTGGACTTTTCTCCCTTTTGCTGTGATGCATCTCATTGTGGCCTGTTTACTTTCTATCTTTGAGCTGTCTTTATTTGCACGTTAAAGTTTTTAATGAATTGCACCAATAATGGAAATGAAAAAGTGCACTAGCAAGGTTCAGCAGTAGACTTCAATAGCAAAAAATGTAATTACTGAATTTAAAGACACATTAATAGAGATTTGGTGGCCATACAAAAGCCCAGAGGGTAAAAAATTAAAAATGACCAGAAATCAGAGAAAAGTACAACCAAATCAGAAAACTGTACATAGAAGACATGGGCAGGGAGGGAGCAAAAGAGGAAAAGAG
>NW_004524642.1:6939183-6940036 GCF_000260255.1 Octodon degus
GTTTCAGCACATTGCTCTGACTTTATTCAGTGATTCTCTGAGAAATAAATTGCTTTAGAGCATAACCCTGTCACATCTGAGAACCGGGGCCTGTAGCTTGGGCCTAAATGTCCCCGCAAAGCCTTGTGCAGACATGGGTGGGATTTTTCAGAGGTGGCTAAATGTGGAGTGTGGGCTTGATTCATGTTGCAGTGCTAGGGTTAAGGGTACAAGAATTCAGGATGGATGATTACTACATCAGTACATGGGCTTGGAATCACCCTAGCCTCAGTAGCCTGTTTACAATATATAGGACAGTCAGAGGATTGTTTTCACCCTTCCTTCCTCCTTTTTCTGTATTGTGCTTGCTATGAACTCATTTTCTTCATTGCCCCTCTACCAGCAGATGGACCAGAAATTCTAGCAGCACTGAAGCTTAAAAGAAATCTCTGAACTATTTAAATAAACTTTTCCCACTTAAAATTTTGGTATCAGATATTTTGTCTCAATAACAAGAGAAAAGCAACTAAGATAGGGGTCCAGCATTCTTAAAGGCCTTAAAGTTTCTGTCCTATGGGAGGGCCACTGGGGCAAGGAATAAGGAGAGGTACCTCACATCCTAAGAGTACTTGCCCAGAATTAAGTTTAAACATCAGGTAACAGAACAGGATAAAAAATGATGACATCTGAGTGTCCAGTGCAATTGGGACAGAAAACACAGCTGGGACAGAGAGGGGACCCTGCCTTCTGTTCTGTGGGCCTCTGGACCAGTTTTCCATGTCACTGTGCTAAGAACTACCAGAGGGGATCTGTGTTAGTTCAACTTCTAGAGAGTTTTGATCTTCTTACCACCCCGAAGAGATTTATTTTTTCT
>NW_004524642.1:6948735-6949643 GCF_000260255.1 Octodon degus
CAAAAGAAGCAACCAACAAATGAAAAGGAAATCTGTGGCATGCAAGAAAATCATTTCAAATCAAGTATTTGATAAGGTGTAAATTTTTACATATATTTAAAAATAACCTCTGCAACTCAACAGCCAATTAATATTGAACTGATTTAGAAATGGACAATGAACTGAAATAGACATTTCATTAAGCACACACATTAGTGGAAAAATTATATGAAAATATGATTACCTCTTCTAATCTTCAAGGAAACGAAAATCAAAATCATTGTGAGATTTGCTGTCATCTGAATGTTTATATTTCTTCACAATTCCTGGATATGCCTCCTTTAAAAGGTGATGGTAGGAAGAAATGTGGGTTTTGAGCGGTGAGAAAGTCATGTCCTGAGACAATCAAGAGCGCGACTATTTCCTTTAGAGACTATAAGGGGGAACTCTCACCTTTTCTAACCCTGAGATAAACCCACGAGTGTGCATGAGGAAGTGACTCTCTCAAAAACTAAATACCCCAGGGATCCAACCTCCAAAGCCACTGGGAGAAATGCATTCCTGTTTTTCCTATGTTACTTTGTCTACCATGTTTTGTTAAAGCAACTTATATGAACTACGACAGAGCTATCGCCTCACACCTGTTATCATGGTTATGTTAAAAATAAGGATAACAAATGTACGACAAGCCGGAATTGGAGCCCTTGGTGTGTGCCGTGGGTGGGAATGCAGAATGGTGCAGCTGGTGTAACAAGTAGGGTAGAAGTTCCTCGACAACTTAAAAATAGAACCACCATATTATACCCACTTGTGAGTATGTACTCAGCGAATTAAAATCAGTATCTTGAGGAATAGTTGTACTCCCATATTCACTGCATATTTTTCACAATAACCAAGGTACTAGGTCAAACTGAGTATCAATTAAAAGA
>NW_004524642.1:6950468-6960074 GCF_000260255.1 Octodon degus
AAACCTAGGACACAAAAGAAACCTATTATCTTGATAAGTTGCTGCATTTGAGGTACATGACAGAAATGGGAAACTGAAGAACATGGCATTAAGAGAATAAGAGAAAACAAAACAAAAAAAAAATAAAAATGCAGAAATATCTAAGTCCATTAAAGAGAATTATTCTAGTTTCTGAGAAATTCATATGGCCAAGGAAGTTTAATCTAGCCTAACAGGCAAGCATCTGTTTCAGACTTAAACAAGAGCGCATCTTAAGCCTCCAAAGAACAAGAAGAGGTTGACTAATCCCTGCAGTCCTTGAGTGCATAGCATTATTCAATGTCCTACTTCCACATGGACAGGACCTTAACAGAGTTGAGAGAACTTTCCACTGGGGGGAGCCAGGGAGCAATAAAAATAGACAAGAGGATGATGGGCTTCTCAGAAAACAGTACGTGTGTAACCTAGGAACGTACTGCAAGGAGATCTTTCAGCATAGAGCAACTTGTTAACCTTTGAATACTTGGTAGTCACGCTGGTTCATCTCACATGATTTTACTCTTGAATAAAAGTCTTTCCATTTAGCTATGATGTTAGGAGTCTACACAGTTGAATCTTCTTTCTTTGCTTTGTGCTATTTTCTCCAAGTTTTCCTGATAGAGTGAATTTACTGTCTTCTACAGAAATTGCATAGTTTCTACTCAACAGTGCCCACCATATGCCTCCAGTTTTGTCTTCCTAAAGTTAATCATCATGCTTTTTATCATGCTACTTGGTGTTTTCTGGGAATATGTGTGACTAGGTGGTTCACTGATTCTTGATGGTTTTAGTTCTTGGGTATCTGGAGTGAGAATTGCCAGGAAGGAACCAAAAGAGCCGTCTGTGGATGACGGTGTTCTGGATAGTTTTATCGCTCATTTAGATTTCCTCCCTACACCTTGTTCAACAAATAGATTCTCTGTCTGGTCCCCACAGATTTTCAGGGCCTCCTTTGAGAATTAGGAGGATACTTCTGTACACCCTCTTCGCAAGACATAAAGTACAGTTCACGTGGTCCCACTTGAGGTTCTTCTCAGCACAGAAGCTTAGAGGGAGTGCAGAGTACTGAGTCCATGTCTTGATTAAAAGCAGATATTACTCATTTACTTCTCAGCTACAAATAGTTTTAAAAATGTCCTACAATTTCCACTTCCCCAGGGAATAGTGTACAGGCACACCCATTTTCTGTTTGTAGAATTATAAATAAGTAGCCAACTATTTTTTGAAATACATATCAACAACCTTAAGGTTGGGGTTGAGAAGATAGCTCAGCTGTCTAAACACCTTCCTGGGCAAGTGAAAGCACCTGGGTTCGACCCCCTCTATCATATGCCATGGTGGCCCTGTCCTGGGTGTACAGTGCAGGCCACTGAACCCAGTGTGGTGGCACTGCATGGCTGTAATCCCAGCACTGGGGAGGCTGAAACAGGAGGATCACTACAAGTCTCAACTGCATAGCAAGAACCCTTACCAAATTTTTTTTTAAAACCCTTAAGATTATTAGAAAATATATTTTTCTAACTTTTAGTTATTATAAATAGTAATTTATTGCCAGAAATAGCAGCTATTTTTCCAATCTTTTAGGTAAAAAATATTTATCATGATACTAATTTATTATATCTATAAATTGATTAGTTTTTTCATATGTTTACGGCTGCATGTGTTAAGTTTTGTAAAGTGCTGAGGTATGCCGACTTCACAATTGTTTGGGTTTTATCTAATGAATAGGTTAGGAGAAGCAAACAATTTTTACTCAAGGTTTTCACTCGTTTGTCCTCTTGGAACTAGATTAGTAAGTGGTTATGTGCTTCTCCAGTTCAGTCTTTCAGTCACATCTATTAATGCTCGCTCACCTTTTCAGGAACGACAGATAAAGTCGTCAGCTATAAATAAAGTGCAAAACAAATAAGCAAACGGCTTGCCTTTGAAGGGCTTCTAGTATTTCAGTTTATTTTAAACTATTGAAAAGATTATAGCTTCTGTAATCAAATATGCTAAATAAGTACAATAAAAACATACTTCTACACTTGTCTGCCACTTGTCCTTTTTTAATAATTATGTTTAATTATTATGTACAGTTAATTGTTCTCTCTGCCCTTCTTCCCAGTTCTCCTTTTTGATAGTGATTAAGTACTTACTAAATCATTAATTTTTGAGAAACCATATTAAGGTAAAATATGTTTCACTCCTCAGTTTCATCATTGATAAATAGCCTTCAGTATTCACTTTTATCATATCTAGTAATTTTGCTTTACATTGTGTCTGCAAAGGAGAAAATTTACCTGCCAGGTCCAGAAAGTACATGCCATGTTGAATTCTTTTCTACCATTATTCCTCAAAGCCTAAGCCTAGGGGCTGTAGCCCAGTGGTAGAGTGCTTGCCTCACCTGCTCAAGGCCCTGAGTTCAAACCCCACTACCACAAACCCCAAATTATATTTATGGAGCTGGTTTCCTGTCCTCCTCTTTCTCCTCCTCTTTCATTCAAATGTGATAGACTTTGCTAATATTTTGCACCTATTCACATACATGTGTGCATGTGTGTGTGTGTATTCATTTTTATGATGTGTTTATTCTTTAATTTTATGTGGACCTTGCAGTATATGGTACAGAGCTCTTGGTCTTCTCTTTTTTAAAGTTGTGATTAGAAAACAAAGAATTCTGTCCCATTCCTCTCTCACCACTTCCTCTTCACCCTCATGTGTAGTCCATACTATTATTATTATTGCTATTATCTATACAGACTACTATTATTTTGTTGCTTTTTATCTATGTATGTCTGTAAAGTTTCTTACCAAATATCACTTTAAAATATAGTCCTTGGGGTGGGCAAGCTAGTTCAGGTGGAGTAAACCTCCTGCTTAGTCAAGCTTAGGCAAGTGTGCAGGGACTGTGGTTCAATCCCCGGTACCACACACCACGCCAGCCCCGCCCCAGGGCAGGCTGAGCAGGCTACACTAACTAACTAACTAACTAACTAACTAACTAACTAAATAACTAACTAACTAAATAATTAACTAACTAAATAAATAAATGTAGCCCTTGACTGCAGACTTTCCCAAGGGACCATGCAGAACACTTCCAAAGACTGGGGTGTAGCTCAAGGGTCATGCAGCATGTGTGAGGCCCTGGATTCAGTCTTCAGTACAGAAAAAAGTGAACGACAACAAAAAAAAAATTAATATAATATTCACATTAGCAGTCCTTTTCATTTTTACATCATCAGTATGCATATCTGTATTGTATTCTATTTTTTAATTCCTGCCTTGATTTCTATATTCGAATATTTATTATATATTATAAATTTGTACTGCCAGTCTTTTTAAGTATTTTCCACTCCTAAGATGACTGTAAATTTTCTTCAAAAAACTCCCATTAATATTAAAAAATAATTACATGTTGCTGCTTACCTTAAATACTGTTTTGTCTGTATTTTTCTTATAAGTAGGAGACAATTTTTGAAGATTCACGGTTCTTGTATCAGATTTTTAATACGAGTCTTTTTGTCAATATTTGTCCATTGTCTTTTGTCAATGAACAATGCAATCAACTAATACCTAGTATTTTATTTTTGATTTACCTGTCTGATATTTTTTCCTAACACATTCTTTTTACTTAACAGCTGAGTATCCCTTTCTTATAGCCCCAGTAACAGCACTAGGGTGGATTTCTCTGCACTTGAGCTCATCGTTTTCAATTTCTCTTTCCAAACTCAAATGTCCATGTGTTGTATCTTTGGTGTTTATATTTTCAATCACGAACTACAAAGCAGTTATTTTAGTTTAATTTCTTTTTTTAATTTTTAAAATTTTTTATAGTCTCCATCTGCTATCTACAGCTGCCTGAGTCCTACCAATCTTACTACTGGTTGGCCAATTTTCTCTTTCTATGAAAATTGTGGTGAAATTCTTAACGTTTTGTATTAATATAGGAATCTTTGTACAAGCTTCCTAGTCTCACGTTTCAATGTACTTTGTCAGCGTGTATTACTATTGTATGGTGAAATTCTAGTGCTCCACTTAATCAAATATATTTTCTTATAGCAATATTGTACAAATTCTTTACCATTTCTCATACTACCCTCCCTTCCTTAGCTACATTTGTTGTAAGAATTTGATTTTCTTGTAAGAAATTCATAGGAGATAAAAACAATAATTATATGCACTAAGAAGTATTACATATTGATGATAGCTTTTATGTAATTACTTTTTAGTATTTTGTCTTTTTGTCTATTACTGATTTTTGAAAAAGTTCATATATATACAGGTGTGTGTACAGTATATATAAGCAACTATTTTATCATATACTTACCAGTATTTCTATACACATATTATTATTTTATTTCTATAAGTCTTCAGTTTCTGAACTAATACCCACTTTCCATTTATAGTTTAAAATACCATAAATCTCTTTAAACTTTACAAGCAGTATAGAGTTTAGCACAGGATATTAAATGCTTATAAATTTGTTTAACGGACTGTGGAGTAAATGTCAGAGAAACCACAAATAGATCCCAGGTTTGTAGCTAGCTTTTGGGGAATTATAAAGTTACTGTTTCCAACGCAGCTCAAAAGGTAGAGGAAGGCACTACTGCTGGCCGCTGTAGGGCTGGCAGGCGCGCCCAAGTAGGTGATTCTTGGAGGAAAGAGCCAGCGGATGCTAACAAACTATCTCACCCTCCGTAGCTACACATGTGCTTGCTGCCGCAAGAACAGGTGCGTTTTACTTCTGCCTTCCAGGTATAAGAAGAGTCACATTATTTTACTTTAACCGAAGTGATACCTCGAAATACTCAAAGGAAAAATTTTCCCAGACAGTAGCTACAAGGCCAAGGAAAGAAGAGAAAGGGGTGAAGTGACCCTGTGGCCTCCCTCTCACCCACCCACCGGTGCAGCCCTCCCTGCGGGGTCCTGGCCTGGACACACCGCCCACTCACGTTCGTCTCCCGCACGGCTGGGAGCCCCGTGCTTACCGCGAAGGCACCAGCCGCAAGGACTTCCCGGCCCACAGGCTGTCTGTCGGTCGCGATATGAAGCACCGGGTGGTGTTTATTCCGTTGCAGGGAATACCATCATTCGCAAAGTTCTACAGCACATGAACTAGAGAGAGAACAAATCATTTCAGTCTACAGACTTTACATGCAGTTCCAGGGAAAAGGAACAGGCAATTAGTAAGTTGAAAAACAATGGGAAAACAAACAAGAAAAACAATGAAAAAATGTGTATTTTTACATTAATTACTTTGCCATTGACATTTCGTCCATATTTTCAATGGAACATTTCAGTCGCTACTTTGGACAAATGATCGCTACATTTTCTTTTTTCTAGATAGACAGAACTTTCTGTTCTTTTATTAACCTTCTGGTCTCCACCCGCCTATGGCAACCAACTCTCTACCCTCATACGATTCCACTTCTAGGTTCTCCATGTAAGAGACCACGCAGAGATCTGCTCCTGGGATTCTGCTCCTAGCTAATTCTATTTAACACAGTGTCCTTCAGATTGAAGATGTTATCACAAATGACTGAGTCGCCATAGACATGTCGTCATTCCCTCTTCCTCCAATAATGTAACCTAGTTTACATTTATAGCTTATTGATTTTTGAATAATGCTACAAAGAATGCCAGAGTATAGATATACTTCCAGCATGCTTATTTGAATGCAATGAAAAACAATAGAACGAAAGAAAAATGTTTAATGGCTGGGGAGATAGCCCAGTAGAATAAGTGCTTGTCTAGCAAGTGCAAGGTCCTAAATTCAATCCCCGGTACCACAGAAAAAGAAAGAAGAAAGCAAGAAAGCAAGAAAGCAAGAAAGCAAGAAAGCAAGAAAGTACTTGTGAGATGTCAAAGTATGTGCTGTTGATAAAGCTGTCTGGACATCATCTCATCATCTGAAGTCTGTAGAGTAAGCAGAGCATTTAACCTCCATGATGTGGGAAGCAGTTAAAGACTGAGTGGTAAATCTGAACAGAGAGAGAAGATTGATCTTCCCATGATTGGAGAGATCCCTCAACATGCGGATCAGACATTAGTCACATGGTTTCCAAGGTCCCAGCAGAGAGAGAGAGAGAGAGAGAGAGAGAGAGAGAGAGAGACAGAGACAGAGACAGAGACAGAGACAGAGGATAGACAGAGAGAAACAGAGAGAGAAAGTTCTTGCCTTCTTATGAGTGTGTTCAACTTGTGTCCAGCAAGCTCCTTTCTTTCTTTTTGAATGGTGTGATGACAAAAGCATTAAAAAAGGAAGTTTTGTGTTTTCCCATGCACATTAACTATATTATATATTTCTATATGTTGCTTAGAACAATTCTTCCTCAATATTTCCATGGAGCTAAAATGTTAAATGTGAAACATTAATCTCTTCATGAAGACTTGACTTTTATGACCTAATCCAAATCTAATTTTTTCCCTAAATACCTATCCCCAAATGTTTCATACTGGGTTAAGAATTCCAACATATGAATTTTTTGTATGGACACAAACATTCAGTACACAGCATCCTGTATAATTTCAGGATTTAACTCCCTTCAGATTTGCTTCTTTCCTTTCCTAGTCAACTGTTACTATGACATTCTCTAAGGCAATAAGGGATGAGTTTTAAAAAAGAAGGGGCATTCAACGGAAATAGATCTCAAGGGACTCTGAACTGTCTTCTCACAGAGCCTATTTGTGGTGGGAGAGTGTGTAAAAACCCAGCCTCTGGGATTTGTGTATCAGATGATACTTAATAGTTATCACTGGGAGCAGCTCAGACTACATCCTGGCTAGAGGAAATGTCTCACTCAGTCTCTACTGTGAGTGCAAATACAAAGTTGGAACTTTTTCAAAGTAAGACCTGTAATTTGCAGAAAAATGCATGGCTTTGCTTACAAATTCTGAATTTGTGTTCCCTTTACATTGCATCCATTGTTAGAGAGTTCAACAGAATAGTTACATGGACACGCATTGTTTGTGTTGTCGAATTTATGAGATCATAAAAACAAACTGATGGATAGCTAGTGGCACAATCTTACTTGGCTCTTGATTCCAACCAGAACTGGCTACTTAAGTCTGCAGGGGTTTTGCTACCTGCTACAATGACATCTCCAGATAGAGGACTTCCTCCTTTTTTACTGCATTCCTTCCTTCTTTTCTTTCCTTTTGCTTTCTTTTTCCTACATATGATGTGACTTCATGATACCGCTCACCTGCTTGAGTTTTAGAGATTCTGCTATTAGCTTGCTGCTAATAAAGGTAGCATAATTATCTTTGTCAGTAATACTTTGATGTTAATGTCTAGATAGTTGGTGTGATTTTGTTTCTCCTACTCAAAATAATAGCACACTCATTAATATCAAGAATCCCATTCTCCGTTACTCCTTGTCCAAAGAATACTTCCAGTGCAGAATTCTTCAAGTACAATGGCACTTCCCTGAAAAATAAATTTTCAGTTCTTGGGTGTTGAACACTTCTGTTCATGAACTGAATTGTTTGTGAGCAGAATCATTCATGAACCAAGGCATTACTGTATTTTAGTTTTAACATTTATTTGGAGACATTATTTCAAGAATTAAACATCTCAGGGCCAGGGAGATGGCTCAGTAGAATAAGCACTTGCCTGGCAAGCACAAGGGCCTGAGTTCAAACCCTGGTTCTGAAAAAAAAAAGAATAAAACATTTCAAATTAAGAGAGTGCATCATTTATTTAGACATCAGTTATCTGAGTATGTTAAAACTATTAGCATATATAATCCAATATATTTCAGAAGTGTGGTTACAAAATTATACTCATATCTCACTAAATTTATTTTCTCTATGTATTTTACACATTAGTTATTGATTTCCCTCTATATTCTCGCTGCTGTAAGGATCAAAACTTTGCTCTTATTTTCGGACAAATAATCTGTCCTCCAGTTTCAGGTTCTGGCCTCATTGCCTCCAGGAATGCTGCAACCTGACTCCACACTTCCAGGAGCAATAAGAGAGGATGAAATGTGTTTCATAAAGAATAGCAATTGCTTCAGGTAAAGAACGCATAGGCTCTTGAAATGAAAGGAGTGTTAGCCCCCTGAGATAAAAGAGGAGAACTAGTAAGGAAGGACCAGTAAAATTTAGGCATCTAATATGCTCAGATTCATCCAAATCCTTTAAAATTACCTGGAACTCTAGTCACATTATTAATATTTCTCAATCAGTATAAGATATGGAGAGAAGCTGGATTTGACTTGTTTGTTCCACGTATAACCAAGCTTTATATTTTATTTCAGAGCTATTGCCTCTTTGGTTATAAAGAATTAAAATATGTGTTTAGAGGAGCTACGAAATCATTGTCTTCTACTGTTCATTAAATTGAGTATTGGAACACCTGGCCTAATTATTTGCTTATTGTTGTTAAACATTTTATTATAGTTGGGAGAATTTGGCATATTCTGGGGACAGGCCTTGAACCAAGGGCCACACCTGGAACTGCAGTGTCAGCACTTTCAGTTCATGAACATTGAGCTAGGGTCTCACAAAGTTGCCCAGGCTTGGCTCCAATTTGCAATCCTCCTAAATTAACCTGCCAAGTAGCTGAAATTATCGGTTAGTGCCCTTGTGCCTGGCCAGTCCTAGTGTATTCAAAGTTATCATTTCTTTCAATAGAAATCTACTGCACCAGCTATTTGGCATCTTGAGGCAACGTTTTCCACGGTCAGTGTGTTTCACGCTACTGCTGGCTACTGTAACTTTTACTTTGAAATTCAGCGGGAAACCTACCAGTAGCCCTTACTTCACTAGATATGAGATTTTTTTATTTCATTAATATCTTGGCAATTCGAAAGGAATAAAATTGTTAAACACATACATGTATACATAAAATGTACAAAATTATATATTTTTGTTAATCTTCATTTCAAGGAATTTCAATACTTATAACTATTTTTGAGGATGAGAGTAAGGAGAAAAGAAAGAAGGGGAAAAGAAATATGTACATCCATAGCACAGTTTGAATAATTTTTCTGGTGAATTCTGCTAATCTATTTTAAGGAGAAATTAATGATTAAATTTTTCTCTCTTCTTTTTAATTTTTGACCAATTTGAAGTGTTTATATCTGGTTATCTGAACAACAAATTTGAAGACAACAACATGTAATATAATGACCACTTTTGAATTTCTAGTATTTTGTTTAGTGAATTTCTTTATCATTTCTAATGTTTTTAAACTATGTTTATTCTTTTAAAAATAATGTGTAGCATTCATGAATCATAAAAATAAAAAATAGAACTTCTTAATTTTACACACAAATCTTTGCTAACATTTGGACTATGTTTATTAATAAGTATTTGGTTTTAGATCACTTACTAAAGGGGAAAAAAGCAAAAAGTTGTTCGAACCATATTCTCAGTAAAAGTGTAATACAGGACAATTGTTAAGAGTTTTAACAAAACCAGTTCTTATATCTTCATTGTGGACTTTGACTAATAATGAGATTTCCGTTGTAATCTAATAAATCGTTATGTTAATCTTTAGTTTACTTCCAAAATGAAGTAAAATTTCTAGTCATTGACTCGCCTTTAAATAATCTTCCTTGAACCAGATATTCAGATTTATAAGAGTAAACTAAGTTT